>NC_048274.1:39717888-39862134 GCF_009762535.1 Notolabrus celidotus | reverse complement strand
TGGAACCTGTCTTGATCAACAGCAACCTCTGGTCTTAAAACATGAAGCCCATGCAGAAGTGCGAAAAGGTGCAGTTCACCGAGCGTCTGATTGAGGCTGGCTGCAGAAACATGGGAAACCACATACACACCCATTCAAAGAAGACGATCTTTACAGCAGAAATAAACATGTTTACAGCCTGGTTCAAAAAACAGTTTAGGTCTGAGTAGCTCCTTTCTCTATCGGCACACACTGTACAGAGGTTGAATTTTTGTATAACTCAAATTTTCTGAGATATTAAACTTTAAACTTCTAGTTTTGCCCAAGTAAGGGCGTGGCTGACTTGATTGACAGGCTGGCACCCTGTAGCTGTTAGCTAAAAGGCTAAAGGCCCACCTCTTTACCTCACACTAGCTCGGACGAAGTTTGGTTTTAATCAGCATTTCCAATAACGCACCTGCTGATGATAGGCTTCAAGACAGCACTCAGAAACAGATGGGTGACGTCACGGATACTAGGTCCGTTTTTTATACAGTCTATGGTCTTGATCAGGAAGGTGGTCATGACAGGGGCAGGGGCGAGGGGAGCCATCCACAAGGGATCAAAACTATTGATATTTTGATACTATTTGATACCATGAGCTATAAAGATACAATGTCTGATTTTTTTTAAATTTCAGTGGTATCCAAAAGTACTGAAGCTACATAAAGACAAAAGGTTTCATGTTGACAGCAGCTGTGGTTGAGTGAGTGCTGCCAAAAAGGAGGCAAAGCAGAGACACATTTTCTGTGTTTATCACCTCTAAAGAATGAACAAACTTATCCATACCACTGCACAATTGCTCACAGGGATGAATTTCAACAGATTTCTGTCAGTTTGATAATGATTATATTTGTGAGCAGTGTCAATACTACAGGAAAAACAAGGAAAGAGAGCGATTTGGTGGCGTGAATGCTGTATTAACTTTCAGCCTGGTAACTCAAGAGCGTCCTGTAAGCACAGCTGGAGTTTTCTGCTTTTGTGGCGCTTCAATGCACCAATTATATCTTTATCTTGTCAGTTCAGTAAGCTTTTATTTTGGTAGGGAACATTAGCGTGTGTTAACCCTGCCGTGTCGGGACACATCATGTGTCCATTCCAAATGAAACACAAGAGAATGATGATCTTGAACATGTCAGCGTTATTTGGAGTCAGGTTTGATTACCTGCAGCCGGAGCTCAAAACCACAGACTACATCGCTGCCAGAAGCAGTTCAGGACAGAGGAATGCACATCAACACAACAAGCTGATACAACACAGCAACAAAATAAAACTGGATTCAACTGAACAACAACAGGGGCATGTTTGGTGATGTGCTGTTTGGACTGCACGGTAACGGTATCTCATTAACTCTCATGTGGATGCTTCAGTATTAGTCAGCCTTTTATTACTATTAATAAAGGCTGACTGTTAATGACATACTGTGATTAATTGCATGTCAAATGTTGATTTGTGTTTGGTGAGTTTGCTGTACCACATTGGAAATTAAAAACAAGGACATGACTCAACAGTTGGTGCTCAGGAGTTCATTTTTTTGTTGCTGTGGTTTTAAAACAGCTTCAGATATTTGTTGTGTCCCCTGCAGTCATTTCACCACAGCAAAAACAAGAATTGCTTTCCAGATAAGAGAGACGCTGCGTGCAATTCCTCAGAGCTACAAGATGTGTAACTTCATCAACCACTGTAATTAAGAGGTTCTTTTCCCTTAACCACACAGAAAGGTATGCCACTAATAATTTCACCTTTTATCTGTGTGTGAATGTGTACCTGCGTGCATGCATTAGAGTGTGTGCATCAGAGCTTAGTGTCAGGCTGGAGTCTTTTGGGTTCTAGCAGGGTTTGGGCAGGGAGGTAGAACAAGCATGAGAAAGGATAGAGGATCTAACTGTATCTTCGTCTTCTAGCATCCAACCAATGGTCGTACAATCTGTCAATGAGTTTGATGAAGCCCACTGTCTCTTGTTCCTTCGGCCCATGAACACATACACATGCTACAATCTTATTTAGGCTTCCTCCCTTTTTAATGTTTTATATCTCATTGTGTCACATCAATATCAACACAACATCAAATTAAATTATGATGCCACAAAAAAAACACAAACCTTTAACAGATCTGTTAATTTATTCCATCCATAGAGGCAAGGAAAGAGGCAAGAAGCAACATTTGTAAAATCATGTTCCTTGCAGTATCAGTACGCCTCTGAGGCTGACATCCTTATATGGAAACATCCACCTCTGAGTTTTCTCAAGTTCCCCAAGTTTTTCTGAATATTTCGCTCTTTCATCATCAGTTAATCTAATATGTGTCTGTGGAAATGTAAGGTGGAACAAACTCAATAAGAACCACAGTAAAGCTGCTCTGCTTATCAAACCATCCACACCTGAGTTGAAATCATAAGTCATATTTAGCAGCAATAAATGTCGGACTTGTGCCTGTATTTTCTTCCTCCGGGGATACAGATGATATGCAGAGTTAGAAGCTGAGAAAAAAAGTGTGACAAAGTGTGGTTTAAGCACCGGCACCCTCATGAAAATGAGAGGAAAAAGAGCTCCCTCTGGTGAAGCCATGAGTGCTACACATGAATACATTTCTACCACTCAGTGTGATGTCTAGCAGGGTGGAGAGAGCACTAAAATATTACATTCAAGTAAAAGTCCAGTTGCTTTCATGATGTTAAAAATTAAATAACCAGTCTGTGAATCTACTACAGTGAAAGTAAAACATACCTTATTTCAGATTTAGTACTGAGTGCTCACTGTTAATCCGTTTAAATGTTTAAAGTATGTCAAAGCTGATCTGCTGCACTGACAGAGACAGATCCGTCCTTACCGTCCCTCCTGTCACCCAGTTTGCCGTAAATTCCTCCAGACTTCATCCTGATCAATTTTTGGGAGCCTGTAATGCCGATAAATGCCAGACTCACACGCTGTGGATTCACTCATGCTCATTAAGCTCTTGCTGAACTTTCATCCCCCTCTTCCCTCCAGTCACACTCTTACCGTCTTTCTCTGACAAAGACAGCTGAAGTTTGGCTGCTTCTTCTCGTCTTAATAAATCCACAGAGACGAGACAGCTGAAGTTTGGCTGCTTCTTCTCGTCTTAATAAATCCACAGAGACGAGTTCCCTGCTGCTGTTGGTGAGCAAACCTGACAGTCTAACTGCACTCAGGCCCTGCTGTTTGTTCTGAGCCACCATGTCCATGTGATGTGTGGCGTTTAGGGGAAGTTAAAAAATCTGGTGATTTACTGTACTGTCGTTACCTGTGCTTGTGCTCAAGCACCATGCTGAAGCCCACCTGTTTCAAGCTTGCCAGGGCCAAGGAAGTGTACCGTACCTGACCCCCGACTCATTTATCAGCATACTTTACCCAAACTAACTGTTTGTATATAGCCAACAGGAGGCTACTGATGTGTGAAGTGTGACTCTGAAACTATCCAGGGTTAAGTCACTGAATATTTTAGCAGCATCTTCTGTCAGTATTGACTTTATAGACGGTCCCTCTGCACTTGAGTCACACCAGCTTTGCATCGAGGAAGATGTAAGTTGTCTAGCTTGCAGGGCAGCTCTCATTGATGAAAATAAGATTGTAACTTGTTGTCTACCTTTCTATTCTTTGAAGTAAATGTTGGATTAATAGAAGCAATGTTTGGCTGATAAATTACAGAGACGTGAAGGTCACATCTGTGAGTATACTTCCAACTTTACCAGTAAATCCTTCCTGGTTGTGATTTGAGACTTAGCATACGTGTTCTTTTTCCCCTCTGAAGAGCTTCCCACAAAAACAACTTTAGGAGGGGCGCTGGTTCCCGCTCTCTACTCCCCACATTTCCTGTCTCTCTTCAGCTGTCCTATTGAATAAAGGCAAAAAGCCCCCCCCCCCCCCCCCCCCCCCACACACACATACAAAAAAATGCAACTTTAAAAAAACAACTTCAGTAAGATTACTGATTTTAAAATCAGAAAAAAGATGTTTGTGTGATAAGAGTTTCACAGAGTAATGAGAAGAAAGGACTTTTGAAGGACTAATACTGTTTTGCATCAACTTTGACCACACTAGTCTTCTGCCCACTAACTGCAGAGTTGTCTCCAAGAGAAGATCTCTTTGGTGGGGTCAAATCCAATGGTAACTCATTTCCAGTGGGTAGCACCTGGTGAAAGGCTGCATTTGCTGGAAATAGAGACAAATAGCAATAAAAGTCTCTTCTACCAAACAGTTCAAAGTGTTTAAGGGCATGTCTCACAATCTGGGTGCTAAGTGAGGCTCAGGGTGCCTTTATTACACACATAGGTGTGTTTTGGGTATTAAACCATGATTCAGATTGCTAAGAGGTCCGTGTGTGTGTATCTGTGTTTCCCTTCAGAGATTTTCCTATCCGAGGCATGCAGATCTACGACGGGCCTATCAACGTTCAGAACTGCACATTCAGGAAATACACAGCGCTGGATGGACGACACACCAGTGCCTTTGGCTTCAGGCTCAACAACTCCTGGCAGAGCTGCCCGAACAATAACGTCACTAATATCACTTTTGAAGACGTTCCTGTGAGTCTACATTCAACCTGGAGCTTTAAGAGACAGATCTGAATCACTGTTAAGGGCTTATAAGAATAGAGTTTTAGCTGATGCTGAGATTTGTACCTTCTTATTTCTCCTCATGTTACCTACCACTGTGAAGTGCATTTATGGAGTTCATATAGTTAGTTCATCCAAAAGTAGAGTGTAAATGAACAGAATGTCAAATGATATCAAATCTGAGCCACTGCTGTCTCCTCTTCTTTTATGCTCAGAGTAAAGGAGGAAAAAAACACCCTTTGTCTGTTTTTGGTTAAACAATAATTTCACCTTGTGTTAGAATTTTTAATATAGCCGCTCCTAGTTGGGCCCCTTGCATGATTTTAGGGGTGTTTGCACCTACAGAACATTTAGAAGCCTTGAACTTCCTCTTTATGTTTCAGATTACATCCAGGGTGTTTTTCGGGGAGCCAGGTCCCTGGTTTAATAAGATGGAGATGGACGGGGACAAAACAACCGTCTTCCATGACCTGGATGGCTCAGTCAGTGAATACCCCGGAGCCTTCCTGGTCAAGGAGGACAATTGGCTTCTCCGTCATCCTGACTGCATCGACGTGCCAGATTGGAGGGCTGCTATTTGCAGTGGACACTATGCACAGGTCAGTAAGTGGGTGTCCAGTTCTGTGTGAGGATTTAGTTACTATAATAGATTAAGATTGCTGAACATTAAAGCTCAGATTGAATGATAAAATAATTTCTTTAACTGGCAGACACATTTATTCTTGATATTAAAAGCATCTGTCTAACTAACGTGCTGCGTTTCCTTCAGATCTACGTCCAGATACGTAACCCTGCTTACCTGGACATGCACATTGTGAGAAACGAGTACCCTGATCGGCCCCTCACACTGGAGGGCGCTCTGGGAAAGAGGAAACACTACCAGCAGTTCCAGCCAGTTATTACATTGTCCAAAGGATACACTATCCACTGGGATCAGGTGGCGCCAGGCGAGGTCACCATCTGGCTCATCAACTTTAACAAGTCAGTAGACATACCTGAGACAGCAGCGTATGACAAACACCACCTTCACACCATGCACTCCAGACCCTTCAGTATGAAGGCGTGGGCAGGTCGTACCAAGACAGCATGAAGGGCAGCATGGAGTTCAAAAGTCACAGATTTTCAGTTGGACAGAGGAAATAAATGTACATGTTACAGGGATGGGTTTATACCTCCAGACCAGGCATGTGAACAGAAAGATATTAAAGGGGTCTTGAGCAGCGTCTGTTTTGCCTTCCAGGGAAGAGATTTTTTTAAAAAACATAGAAAATAAAAGATGTCCTTTTTTGTGCATAGCCTGACCCGCTAACAGACCAAACAGGTCTGAACTAGATCCACAGGTCAGGAGATACATGATCCAGTTCAGCCTGTCCTCCATTCTCTCTACTGCTGCATCACTCATCCATGCCTCTACCTTTCAGTGTATGGCAAGCCTGCATAAGTTACCCAAAGTTGAGTTAAACTATATACACACACAAATATATATAGGCTATACATATACATATATGGGGAATCTTGATCAACAATGTAATGTAGCAACTTTTGTGACTTGACTCTACAACATGGAATATCCAGATGGTGTGAATATGTGCTGTTTTTCAGGCATGATTGGATCAACGTTGGCATCTGCTACCCTAAAGGCTCCACTTTCACCGTCATCTCTGACATCCACAACCGCCTGACCAAACAGACCCGCAAGACCGGGGTTTTCACACATACATCACAGAGGGAGAAGATCAACCACAACCACCAGGCCAGAGGATACTACTTCTGGGAGGAAGACTCTGGGTCAGACACACACACACACACACACACACACACACACACACACACACACACACATATATTAAAGGGATATTTCAGTTTTTTTGAAGTGTGGTTGTATGACTTTTATATCACTGGTAATTGTTGGGGCCACAACAGATGCTGCTCAGCTTGTCTCCTGTAATGAGAAACTGCAGGAGAAATGGAACGCAACCTAGTCTACGGTTTCTGCAGACGTGTCATTTCTGCCATGTGATTTGTAGAATTTTGAAAGAGTCCAACACGAGCACTCACTTCTGTTTAGGCGTACGCTCCACTTGGGTTTTTTCCAGCACTTTAATTTGCTGCCAGAAAGCCTGTTCATTTTTGCACTATTTACAGCCGCAACACAGACGTGCTCCTCCGCCTGCAGCGCACTGATCAGCTAATCCCATCTGTAATGTACATCACTGATATACTGTCAATGTTTGACATTTTTGCATCTCAGTTTTGCATCATGTGAAGCAGGAAATGCCTAAGATCACCTGGCGGACACAGTGATGTCTTTAGTGTTTGTTTTATCAGCTCAGTCTTCCTCTTCAGCAGCTAATACAGTTCAATTTGATCATGTAAACATGTCGTGCAGATCATGGGTTGTGTCACTCTGTAAAAAAAAACAGTGAGAGCCAAACACTTACTTTGATTCGCCTTTTTGGGTATCCAGATTTAACTCCGGAACATTGAAGGAAGTCAGAAACAAACTTCAGTTCAGTACGTCAGTACGACAGTGGACTCTGGCTGGTGAGCGTCGCAGACTGCAGCCCTGTTTGATCTGCTGGTTTATCTTAATTCCCAAAAGTCCAGAGGTACTGTTGTTACCAAGTCTAACTCGTGACAGCAAGTAGTTTTCTCGGTACATTAGCTTGCAGTTTACACACCTGTATCTCTGTTTTTCCCTCCGGTGCATTGAATCACCTTTTCCTCTGTAAACTCCGGCTCATAAAGGTGTCCACGTGTGTCTGCAGTAAACGGCATGACATCGACGTGGTCAGAATCACTCAGTATTAAGTTTAGTTGTATATTTGTCTCTTTGAAGCTGCAGACCTGAACATTCAATCAGCGCGCTGCAGGCGGAGGAGCACGTCTGTGTTGTGTCTGCAAATAGTGCAAAAATGAACAGGCTTTCTAGGGGCAAAGTAAAGTGCTGAATAAAATTCCAATTGGAGTGTACACCTAAACAGAAGTGAGTGGTCGGGTCGGACTCTTTCAAAATTCTCTAAATGACGTGGCAGAAATGACACTGTTTGCAGAAACCGTAGACTAGGTTGTGTTCCATTTCTCCCTGCAGTTTCTCATTACAGGAGACGAGCTGAGCAGCATCTGTTGTGGCCCCAACTATTACTAGTGATATGAAACTCATACAACCACACTTCAAAAAAACTGAAATGTCCCTTTAACAGACCATCACCAACAAACATAGCTTTTACCACTCTCATCAACCATCTGAAAACAACAAAGAAATGTGATGATAACTCAGAAAACACGGTGGTTATAGTCGAGGTGAAGTGGACCTCACCATGAATCATCCCCCTAGGTTACACCCTTTCTTTCATTCAGGCATTTTAAACCTCATGACACATTGAAGTGAACATTTCCACTGAAGGTAACGTTAGACGAAACGCTCAGTTGATGATCTTCTAATTGAATTGAAGGATTGTGAATGTGGTAAAGCCTCTTTTGTTTTTGAAGTGAAAATATAACTGTACATTTGGTTGATCTGGTGAGTCATGTGCCTCCTACACTGTGTGGATTGTGTGTGCCAGAGCAGGATTCAACAGTCTGAAAATAAAATCAAACTGAGTTCTCTGAAAACGATGAGTAGTCTGTGAGCAGTTAGAGACAGAGACAGAAATCACTCTGCGTGTGATTATTTACAAACCTGACATGTGTTTGTTATGATGATTGAAGCTCTGGGATCAGGATCTGATAATAACAAACAGAACAAGTTATTATCCAGGGATTATTTTTTATTCTCTTCAATATTTTGAGATATTTTCTGATGATTAAAAGAGAGTCCTGATCTTGGATGCAGGGGTTGTAATAAGACGTTGCAATGAAATGATATAATAAAATGTTCAAAAAGGTCATAAATTCTCTTTTAAAAAGAGTACAACTCTAGATTTCATAATGTGCATTTGTCTGTTGTTTAAAATCAGATTAGTGTATGATGTTTAAAGATCTACCCCTGTGTGTTGCAGCCTGCTGTTCCTGAAGGTGAGAGCTCATAACGACAGGGATCAGTACGCCTTCTGCTCAGAGAAGGGCTGTGAGAGGGTGAAGATCACAGCGGTCATCCCTAAAGGCAGTCCGCCCAGCAACTGCATGGCCAAGGCCTACCCTAAACATGCTGAGTTGCCCTTGGTGGACGTACCCATGCCCAGAAAGACTCCTAATGCCATGCTGGTGAGTGGGCGTGGAGATGTATAACTCATGTTACTCCACCGTGATCAATACTTTCATTTCAATTTCAATTCGTACAACACCTTTCCACGACATATACAAAGGAATACGTTTGCAAAACCTTCTGCAGCTGACAAAGTTAAAGGTGACATATCATGCAAAATGGACTTTTTAATGGTTCTTTACCTGAAATATGTGTCCCTGGCATGTCTACAAACCCCCCGAGAATGAAAAAAATCCATTCTGCCCCTGTTCTGATTTCTCCACCTTTCTGTAAATGTGTGTGAAACGAGCCGTTTCAGACTTCAGTGTTTTTGTTACGTAACAACAATATCCGGTCTGTCACAGAGTCAGAGCTCGGAGCTTGTTCAGCCCATAGACTGTATAAAATAATACTGAATCCCCCCTCTGTTTTTCATTACCTGCACAAATGTGTGCTAACAAGGAGCTCAGGAGGGAGGCATGCTAGTTGTAGGCTGTCTTAATAAACACAAAGGTCGGTTTTACTCCCCACGTCTGCAGATTTGAAGATCTAGTGGATGATTTTTATTTATCATGGATAAGTGCTAGCGCTAGTTAGCATAGCCACATAGCTACATGTTCGTAGCTGTGTACCAAGACACACGTCTACATACTGATAAATAAAACAACAAGAAACACTAAATCTATGACCAATCGTTCAGAGAGGTCCTGCTACAGGCGCCTCTCCGTCAGGATCAGATTCAGAGGGTTGAAGTAACGCGGGTCTGTGGACCCACGTCCAAACTGCTTTTAGCCTTAATTATTAGCTCCCTCGATTCAACCTAAATAAAGAACAGACCTACCCATGCTCTGATCACCTAACATGGTACACACATGTCAGTGCTATACACAGAATAGCACAGAACCTACCTTAAAGTATCTGTTGGATTGACCCCATAGATTCTCACTGATACCTGATCTAGCTGTTTTTATCAGCATTGGACTAATATCTGATATCAGGACTGGACCGAAACATTCCTCACAGATCAGGTACTGAGTAGTTCAAAGACAAGTGAGACAGAAGTAATAAAGAGAAGTGAAACAGACATAAACACAGACAAACAGGACTGTGAGAGGTGCTGTCCTTGTAGCTGTGCTTCAGGTAGTAACAGGACATAGATATTTAGTATGTGCTGTAGATATAAACTGCCCTGAATATTGGACATTGTCTGAATGAATAAATAAAAACAGATAAACAAATAAATAAGATAGGACAGGTGAGGGAGAAGAGCTGTGGGGCAGCTGATCTTTAGGTTCAGGCACCAGAAAAGAACTCTGATTGGATGGTAACTTCTGATGATGTTCACAGCATGTGAGCACAGGTTTATCTTTCACTGTTTGCTTGTCAGCCCGATACAGCACAGAGGTTTATAATTACATTAACAACAGCATGGTAGCATTGATAGCATGCTCCACTGAATGCCATGCATTATTGACATCTTTAAGCACAGTACAGTACCCAACAAGTTTGAGTAAGAAATGCAAAAAAACTGTGCAAATGTATAGAGACAAATATCAGAAAGTGTAAAAATGAAGTTGTTTCAATCAATCTATCAAATGACAAAAATATTCATATCAAAATTTCAACAGCTACACAATTTCCTCTATAATGTCTCAAGTTGAGAAAGGACTCACTCATATAATATCTATGACCTACTGTAGAACTGTTTCATGAGCTCTTTCTCACAGATGTGGTTATTTCATCTCATTTGTTTCGTTTTTGACTGTTTGGAATGCAGCTGACTAAAAACACTGTTCATTTTTTCTCCTTGCTTTTGGACTGGCAGCACTCTCCACAACACTTCCTGGAAATCAAGCTGGAGTCGTATAACACTCGCTTCTTCCACATCAAAGAGGACTTTGCCTTTGCAGAGGTAACTTTCATACGAACAGTAGAGTGATAGTCCTGTTACTTTAGCAGCGTAAAGTTAGACCCCTGGTTAAAAGTGAAACTGAGTGTACAGTGTGTATACATAATGTGTTGCTAATATGTTGTTATTATGTTATGTTATTGTACCATACCAGTGTGGTGAGTTACTGACTGTGTTGTAACAGGTGAATGGGCAGAAGTTGTACCAACCAGAGGATGGGGTGCAGCTGACAGTTATTGACGGGCATGATGGAAAGGTGTTGGAGAGCAAAGGCTTCAGGAACTCCATCCTGCAGGGCATCCCTGCACAGATTGACAACTATGTCAGTGGACTGAGAGACGGGTAAGAAGTTGGTGCACTGCTGTCCACATGTACTAAAACTATTAATAATAATACCTTATAATACTTTATTTGTAGAGCACTTTTCAATACAGGTAACAAAGTGCTTCACAGTGGGCAATAAAAAGAAAAAGAAAAAGAAATGCAAAGTGAAATAAAGCAATAAAAAAATCACATAGAATACAGTATTTCTCAACTGCTAAAACACATTTCTTGACGTCCACCATGCTTCTCTCAATGCTATAAGCACAAAACCCAATTGTCAAACTACATTCACCAAACCTCTGACTCTTCCTGCTAAACCAAACAATGTTGTCAGATCACACCCTGAGTCAATCAAAATTAAAACAATACTGAGCACTCATTACACACGACATCAAAACACTGAACACACAATGCTCAGGACATGAAGCTGCAGATATAATGTTTATTATTCACAGTAGGATTAAAAAATACCTCTTTGAATGTAACTCCTGTATCCAGTAACAATAAAGTCAAGACGAATATAAATGAGAAGAACACGGTCTATCACAGTAGCTCAGATTTCATCAGAAGTTACTGTTCTTTGTCTTTCTCCATTGTGCTCCCCTCCTCTTCCTCCTCGACCACCTCTGACACCCACTCTTCCTCTGCCTCTCAGATTATTTCTGTCCATTGTACAACCTTCAACAACCAGTGCTCTCTGAACTGGCTTATACTGGTTTCCTCACATCATGAGCCACAAGTGTGATCAGTTTTGAGTGGTTGTGTTGAAGCTGTGACTCCTGTGCTTCAAATGTGTTTCACTTTTGCTTCCTGTGCTTACCTTTATGCAGCACAAGTGCATCATAAAGCAACATGTGTTTTAGTGAGTGAGAATGTGTTTGAAGGTGTGTCTAACAGGTGAAAAGTCATTATGCTGTTACCAAAAGAGTGGTCGCTTAGGAATTTGGTTCAGACAAAAGGGTTTAGTGTTTTAACAAATGAGAAATACTGTAAAACGTACAGGCGTACAGAGTCACAGTCTTCATGCCGATTCTCCCCCATTCTGTGGCAAATAGGTTCCTTATTCTAGAATATTGTCTTAGCATGCAGAAAAACTTAATTGCATTGCTAAAATGTTGTGTTCCATTGAGCCAAATGCAGTCATGTTCATCTTAAATCCTTTAAATGACCAAATATGGTTTCCGGCTCTGGTAAATCTCTAGCTGGAGCTTTAAAGACACATTAGGGGTTGACTGTGGCTTAGTGGTAGAGTCACTTTTCTCAATCAAATGGTTTGGATCTGATCCCAGGTCTGCTGTCAACATGCCGGAGTGCCCTCAGAGGTGCCCCCAGAGGTGTGTGAATGGGATAAGTTAATACTAATAGTGCCTTACTAAGCAGCCTCAGCCTTCAGAGTATGAATGTGGTGTGAGTGTGTGAATGTGACATGTGATGTGAAAGCACGTTGAGTGTTCAGAAGAGAGGAAGTGCTGAATAACTACAGTCCATCTACTGACAGCTGAAGGAGTCACTACAATGATGTGATGTTTTTCTCTCTCCAGTTCCATCGTCCTCCTCACGTCTAAGGGCCGTCTGGTCACCAGGGGACCCTGGACTAAAGTTTTGGAGAGGCTTGGAGCAGACAAAAGCTTCAAGCTGAAAGGTAACAAACTATGTCTGTACAGAAAATGTACTCGTAGTGCAGCATTTTAGCAGGCTGCTTCGACTAACAGCTCACTGTTTATTTTTATTGCCCCAAGGAAGCTGCTAGTGCACCAGACTGATGTGTCTGTGATACCATCATGTAGTTGCATATCATGAATTAACTATTGACATCGGGTGTTTCCAACATAAAAAGGCCTACACCACCAGGTATATGGTGTCACATTTTGATACGTGTTATAGTATAATTTTTTCCTCATTTAATTACATTTTTTTTTTGTTTTATTTTATTTATTTATTTTTTGTTGATTTTTTATATTTTATTTATTTATTTATTTAGATTCTATTTTTTATTTTTTATTTTTGAGAGACAGCTCAAATCAAATCAAATCAAATCAAATCAAGTCAAATCAAATCAAATCAAATCAAATCAAATCAAGCTTTATTGTCTTTTTTTTCATACCAGTGTAAAAACATAACAATAGAGCGTTTCCAGGAGATCCTGTTTAAATACATTAATACAAATGTAGTAATAAAAATACAGTAATAAAAATATATAAAAATGTTGTTAATACACAGCATTCATACACTCATCCATCAAAAGCTTAAAGTGCAGTAGGCAGATCATTAAATATGCAGCAGTGCATTCATGTTAATTTAACAGTTAAACAGTGTGATAGCGTGAGGTAGGCAGCTGTTTCCCAGCCTGCTTGTTCTGCATTTTTGGCTGCAGTCTCGTCTCTGAGAGGGCAGCAGCTGGAAGAAACAGAGGGGAGGGGGAGAGGTATCCTTTGCGATGGTCAGGGCCCTCCTTCCTTCCTTCCTTCCTTCCTTCCTTACTTCCTTCCTTCCATCCTTCTTTCCTAATGGCACTCAGTTAATTTGCTCTCCACTCGCTCTGTGCTGACAGACACATATCAGGCCCACGTCCCTCATGTAAACACACTGCTTGTTGTGGGACACTTCCTGTTAAATGTCTTCTCATGTTGTTTTTGAGGTGCAGCTTGAAGTGTCCATTGTCATTTGGTAACAACAACATGTTAATTGTGTTTGTTTTGAAATGCCATGTATTTAAAGAAAAGGTTAATCATCACGCTTCGTTTTAATACCTGTTGAATACACATGAATTATGTATGTTTTGCTGTGATTTAATAAACTGACTGTTGATGGAGACAGTCTACAGAGCAGACAGTGAGAAGGAAACAGAGAGAGGAGGGGTGAGCCTGTGAGAGAGGACAGGTGTGGTTGAGTGGGGAAAGAGAAGTAAATGAGATGAGAATAAAATGTATGTATAATACGATAATGATACAGATAATAAAGTGGAATGAATATCGTGTTGTAAAAAATAACCATTCAAACTGGGCTGTAAATTCCTTTAACTACTTAAATGATATAAAAATTCAAAATGCTTACTTTGCCAGCTGCAAAGAGCAATGAACCAAAATATTCACAGTTTAATACAATTCATAGAAAAAGAGCTTGTACAGCAGATTTATTCCTTTAAGATGGAAATATGAGATGTTTCTCCTGAGTGGTTTAATTATGCAGTGGATGGGTTACTCGAAAGAAAAAGAAACAATTCAACTGCAGTGCAGTAGGTGGTGCTGTTGCTCCATTGGTTGCATTCCACCAGTCCCAATATGACAATCATTTTCTAAGACATTGAGTCTATCCTAAATTTCTGATGATGAAAAATAAGTCTTGTGTATTATTTTGAACAAACTGAAGCATTAGAAACTGTAGGCAACATTTTCCCTTCTTGAAAAAATCTGACACCTGTCGTTTATTCAATATTATGAATTTGAACACAGTGTAGTTTACACAGCAGTGACACCTTTCAAGGCACCATGGTAAACAGATTAAAAAACAGAACTTGACACTCTTCCAGCTTTACTAAAGTAACCACTGTCCACAATTTGATCCTCCTGTGAGACTTCAAAGCTCAATAATCTACATCATTAACTATGTTTGCATGCACTGAATTGTTAAAGAGGCCTTCATTTCTGATGATTTATGTGGCTGATGACAATAATTATGCATGTGACCCTGCCCTGCACACAGCTGAGTAGTTCACAGAACTTCTTGTAAACAGACAAAAGGCTGTGTGTCAGTTCTGATTGTAATGACAGTTCTGCATGAACAACAGGAGAAGCAATCAGCAGCCTTTATGTTGTCATCTGACATGCAACAGTAGTGCTGTACCAAAGGCATCACCTGGTATCTTTATAAAGACCCTGAGACTTCTGTCCAGAGAGCCCTGTGCAGTAACCATCGTATGATGTGCAGACAACATGAGGAAGGTTATTGCTGTGATTCACCCTTTTCTTCAGTTGATTTCACTAACCTTGTGGTAATTTCGCTGTCCTGCAGATAAACTGGCATTTGTGGGCTTTAAGAGCACCTTTAGCCCTGACTGGGTCCACCTGGAGGTGGATGCTGACCGAGCCAAGATCCATCAAGTCCTGCCTGTCCCTGTGGTTCACAAGTTGAAGCTTTGAGTGACAGGTTCACCAGGAGGACATCCAAAAGACTATTTGGCTCCTTGTACAGACTGGAACCGCCCCCCCAAACCACACCATCCCCACCACCAAAAGCACATGCACACACACACACACACACACACACACACACACACACACACACACACACACACACACACACACACACACACACACACACACACACACACATTTTGAGTACACTGCCTGCACTGCTGAGTCAGCTGCTCTGTACCATGGGTCCAGGATCAACCTTTTGTTTAACCCTTTAGGTTTATTAGTGAGATATAACCAGTGATCTTCACTGCCCTTGAAGGAGGGAAAACCCTCCTGCAGAACCAATGTGGTGTGCAGAAATGTCACCTCAGACATGAGCAGAGAGGATTGTCCCATCTGTCCTGTGTTTTTAAGTCTTTATTTTGTAAATATAGTTTTAGATGGTAAGCTAAAGTAAATGGTACAGAGGTGAAATGTTGGGGGAACAACAGAGGCTAAAGAGCATCTGTGTATGTGGTGAGGCCGAGAAGGTGGGAGAGAGCATGTGTGTGTGTCTGTGTGTGTGTGAAACTTGCACTGTTTGTTTACACATTATCCTTCTTTCCCTTATTGTGTGAATTCACACACTGGGACACCAATATGACAGTACTGGTTGGTTCAGTGTAGAAACACATGGGTGGCATGATGGTTTAGCTTTGTCACAGTGCTGTTGTGTAAAAAGGGCTTTTGATAGTAATGTAGGCTTCAGTAAATCATTTAAAGGAGCTGTATTCAAAGTGACCCACTAAAGTCCAACATGTTCTGTCCTCAAAGGAATTTTGGTGTTGGTTTACCTCGAATCACGTCAGCAAACTCTTTGGTCTTAGAGACTGAATGTCCCAAATTTCTCCTCTGGGGATTAACAAAAGACCCCAACAGGCACATGATGCTGTTTGATTTTACAGTTACCAAAAGTAGTAGGTCTACCAAAGTAGGGTCAGGGTTAGTTCAACCAGAAATGAGGTTGCACATGACTCTAACTCATGTCCCATAATTATAAAAATCACATTCAAAGACTCTGTTTTTGCAGAAAACTGATGGCACCCACATTAAGAGGGTCAAGCCATAAACGAAAAACTAAACAGGCTGCAGGATTAACATTACGGCCTAAAACAAGCACATAAAGTGAGTGACCATCCTCCTAGCTCCTGAAACAGTAGTGACCCATATAGCCTACTGTGTCATCTGTAGCTGTTGATTATATGTTTGGTCTAGGTGAGGCCCGTCTGGTTAAAGCATTTCTTTAAGTTCAGCTTTTAAATTCAAAAGAATTCAAAAACAGGCTGAGCCTCACCTGTGGGAAGTTTTCATCTCTGTTTGGTCCTGTTGGTTTGATCGCTCTCACAGCAGCTCACAACACCAAGCATCATCAAACAGGCAGTTAGTTTGAACCGTCAGCCTCCTGTAGTTGTTTATTTTCACTCGACTTCCTCCGCTGGCATTGAGGAGAACACAGCAGTGTTTAACAACACACTGTGTTCACTGTGACCTCCATGATATCAGTCGCTGCCTCCAGGTGAGTCACACCAATGAAGAGAGAAAGGTGAGCCCCATGTGTACCTTGGGCTCTGTGGATTGTCACAGCTTTAATGAGTGCGTTTACCTTGTTGTTTTTCTCAGCTGTGATGGAGACAAACAGAAACATTCCTTTTTTGCATCCAGACTTGTTGTTGTTGACATTTGATATTGTAATGTTGCTCTCATATTTCTTTTCTCGTCAGTGTTTGTAAGCCAGTCGTCAGTGTTTCATGGGATATTAAGCGAGAAGCCTTTATTAACAATGTAAGATATTAAATCAAGATAAAGTGTCCACTGTTAATGTTCAATCAGGGAATTTTTAAATGTGCAATTTCCCAACCTAAAAAAAGATGGACTAATCTTCAGTTTGAAAGACGAAGGTTTCCTTCTGCCGAAATAGCTGGTCTTTTTTCGGAAGTTGTAGCAGTGATCGTTGTTTTGTATGTTTAAATTTGTTTTTAAAATCCAAAGTTTACAAAGAGATATATTTTATACTTATTTATTGTGCAGACACAGCTTACCCAAATCTACTAGGGACATTTTTTTAGTTGTAACTATATTTCTGTCCTGTAAGTATACTGCATGTAAGAAACTATTATAGCTCCAACATAAAGATTAGAACCAAACACTGAGTGTAAACATGCAAATGACTCTATGTGAAGTCAGCGTGATTGAACTGTAAACCAGATGGATGTGTTGTATATGTGGCTTGGACTTGTACAGTAATAAAGTCCCATGAGATATCATTTCTTTAAGGACTTTGGTACAGAAATAAATCATGCTTGTTTCAATGTCACTGACTGAAGCTCACTGCATGTCACTTTTTTTCCTTCTAGGATACACAAAGCAGCATACAAGAGAGCAGCGTCCTGAACAATCATTTATAAAGATATAAACAAAGTCAAATGTCATCTCAGCATCTAAGTGTTATTAGCGACCTTGAGTGCTCTGAAAGGCGCTTCTAAATAAAATGTATTATAATTATTATTATTATTATTAATATTTACCAGTCAGCATGACAGCACCCATGAAACATACCCAAAGCTGGGGCTGTGTGGACATGTCAGCATGGGTCGCACATTTGAAACCATGTGAGCTACTGCTGCTTTGTGTTTTCGTCAGACAGAGAAAATTCAAACTGTCTCTGAATTCTCAAATGTATCCATATGTCTTCATATGTGTAACTAGTTGAAAGGTTGTTCATTACTAGTTAGCTAGTAGACATTTTTGCCTAACAAGTTAACAAGTGAGATCAAAACAGACTCAAACTGCAATCATTTTAGGCTAAGCGGTCCACTAGGAGGTAATATGTAAATGAAGGGGGGTTGATAATATAAAAAGCCTGAGTCTATTTCAATGTTTAACTTGAGAGCCAGTAGAATGCCATCATGAAAACTTCTTTCCCACCTTTTCATTATCAATTTTGGCAACTAGTGTGACTAGTGATCTTTTTTCTTTCTGTAGCTCAACCAGTACATAGATTTAGAGCCACTAGTTTACTACAAGATTAAAAAAGCTTCACTTGTACAGCAAGTGAACGTGTTGTCTACTGAACATTTAGAGCCTCACAGGTGAACTAGTAGGATTCATTATTACAAGCCTAGTGTTACTAGTTAACAAATTATTGCTAACCAGTTAACTAATAGATATTTTAAACCTCACTAGTAAACTAGTCAGATTTTAAAAAAGTAACTTGTGTTGCTACTTGTCATATTGGAGTTTACTGGTAGACTAGTAAAACATGTTTAGGCTTACTATTTAACTAGTCATTCTAAGATCTACTACTCATCTCATCACTATCACTGCTCCCTCTCTCTCTTATTCTCCTCTATCCATCTTTCCAGACCCAACTTGGTTGAAGCAGATGTCTGTCTAACATGAGTCTGGTTCTGCTCGAGGTTTCTGCCTGTTAAAGGAAGTTTTTCCTCACCACTGTAACTAACTAAATACTGCGAGGTGCAATGCTCATGGTGGATTAAGGTGGGGTCAGACTGAGTCTTATCCTGTCTTGGTGTTGGGTCTCTGTTCATAATTTGACATAGAGTGGTCTAGAGTTTCAACATTTAACTAGTTAACTAATGCTGTAAAAGATTGATCTAGTGCAGGAAACTGGCACTTGATATCAAAGATATGAAATAAATACTCACACCTTTCCATACCTTGGCTTACCATTTCTTACCACCAGGTTGCACTCTTCAAAACTCTACATTAGCATTTTGAAACCATCACAAGGGGATTCAAAGCACACATGTATAGTTTGGACTGTTTGGACCCTTTGTGTTCGACAGCAAATGTTCTCTTTTGTGGGAAATTGGGTGAGCCGCCATGACCACACAATTTAATTTCTGCTCATAACTCTGGTCGTTTTCTATCCCTGAGGATTTTGCTTTGTACTCATTTGTTTTAAAAGAATGGGGTTCCCTATTTGGGACCTAAAACTCAAAATTGCAGATTTCCTGTTTAGTGTATGAGAGAGGCTTTTTGTAGGTCTAGGTGTGATACATCCATCCATCCATCCATTATCTTGACCACTTACCCCGTTTGGGGTCGCATGGGGCTGGAGCCTATCCCAGCTGACATTGGGCAGAGGGCAAGGAACACCCTAGACAGGTCTCCAACCTATCACAGGGTAAATATGGAGAGACAGAAAACCATTCACACACACACACTCACACCTACGTGCAATTTAGTGACCAATTAACCTGGTGGGTATGTTTTGGACTGTGGGGGTGTGATACATATGTATGCTTAATAATAATGACTCTCACTTGAACATACTGTAGGGTCTACATGTTTTACATTTTGTGGGGGCACCACAGAACAATTCAGCTGGAGTCACTGAACACACATCAAGCTTCTACATTTCTCACTGCGCTTACATATCGTCCCAAATGGAGCAACTGTAAAATATTATAAACCCCCCAGAAACTACTGCCTGATAACAGCAAATAATGTATCTTCACAGCAGCATCATATACAGGCCTTTCAGCTTCAGTATCAGGACATTATCATGCTTAGACCCAGTAGGAACTGCAGGAGATACTACAGAAACAGTAACTAAATGCTGCCAGTAGGTGGTGCTATAAGAGTTTGAAATTTTCAAAGATGAGTTCAGGCTTGAACTTCTATCAGCAGTGCAGATATGATGATAAACAGATTACTGGGTTGAGGCAGATGGCTGTCTAACATGAGTCTGGTTCTGCTCGAGGTTTCTGCCTGTTAAATGAAGTTTGTCCTCGCTGCTGTAACTAGCTAAATACTGCGAGGTGCAATGCTCATGGTTGATTAATGATGATGAGATGAGATCAAGTCCTGTCAATAAGAGGGGACTAGATCATATCCTGTCTTGGTGTTGGGTCTCTGTTCATGATTTGACATAGAGTGGTCTAGACCTGCTCTGTTTGTAAAAGAGTCTTGAGATAACATTTGTTGTGATTTGGCGCTATACAAATAAAGATTGATTGATCACATACAAATACACACACACACACACAACGTACAGTTAGGCCCAAAAATATTTGGACAGTGACACAAGTTTTGTTATTTTAGCTGTTTACGAAAACATATTCAGGATACAATTATATAATCAATATGGGCTTAAAGTGCAGACTCTCAGCTGTAATTTGAGAGTATTCACATCCAAATTGGAGCAAGGGTTTAGGAATTACAGCTCTTTAATACGCAGCCGCCTCTTTTTCAAGGGACCAAAAGTAATTGGACAATTGACTCAGAAGGCTGCAAAAAAAAATAACAAGGCTGCATGGGCTCTTCCCTCATTAACCTGTCATCAATTAAGCAGTTAAAAGGTCTGGAGTTGATTCCAGATGTGGCGTTTGCATTTGGAAGCTGTTGCTGTGAACACACAACATGCGGTCAAAGGAGCTCTCAATGGAGGTGAAACAGACCATCCTGAGGCTGAAAAAAAAGAAGAAATCAATCAGAGAGATAGCAGAAATGTTAGGAGTGGCCAAATCAACAGTTTGGTACATTCTGAGAAAAAAAGAGTGCACTGGTGAGCTTGGGAACTCAAAAAGGCCTGGACGTCCACGGAAGACAACAGTGGTGGATGATCGCAGAATCCTTTCCATGGTGAAGAAAAACCCCTTCACAACATCCACTCAAGTGAAGAACACTCTCCAGGAAGTAGGTGTATCAGTATCTAAGTCTACCATAAAGAGAAGACTTCATGAGAGTAAATACAAAGTATTCACCACAAGGTGCAAACCATTAATCAGCCTCAAAAATAGAAAGGCCAGAATTGACTTTGCCAAAAAACACCTGAAGAAGCCAGCCCAGTTCTGGAACAGCATTCTTTGGACAGATGAGACTATGATCAACCTGTACCAGAATGATGGGAAGAAGAAAGTTTGGAGAAGAATTGGAACAGCTCATGATCCAAAGCACATCACATCTTCTGTAAAACATGGTGGAGGCAGTGTGATTGCATGGGCATGCATGGCTTCCAATGGCACTGGGTCACTTGTGTTTATTGATGATGTGACAAAAGACAGAAGCAGCCGGATGAATTCTGAAGTGTATAGGGATATACTTTCTGCTCAGATTCAGCCAAATGCAGCAAAGTTGATTGGACGGCGCTTCACAGTACAGATGGACAATGATCCAAAACATACTGCAAAAGCAACCCAGGAGTTTTTTAAAGCAAAGAAGTGGAATATTCTGCAATGGCCGAGTCAATCACCAGATCTCAACCCAATCGAGCATGCATTTCACTTGCTCAAGACAAAACTTAAGGCAGAAAGACCCACAAACAAGCAGCAACTGAAGACAGCTGCAGTAAAGGCCTGGCAAAGCATCACAAAGGAGGAAACCCAGCGTTTGGTGATGTCCATGGGTTCCAGACTTCAGGCAGTCATTGCCTGCAAAGGATTCTCAACAAAATATTGAAAAGTAACATTTTACTTAGGGTTATGTTTATTTGTCCAATTACTTCTGAGCCCCTGAAATGAGGAGCGTTTGTATAAAAATAGCTACAATTCCTACATGTTTAATCATATATTTTTGTTCAACCCCTTGAATTAAACCTTAAAGTCTGCACTTCAATTCCGTTGTAGTTGTTTCATTTCAAATCCAATGTGGTGGCATGCAGAGCCCAAATCATGAAGATTGTGTCACTGTCCAAATATTTCTGGGCCTAACTGTATATCCAAAGGCATTTAGCATACAGGTAAAGGTCATTTAAAATGATGATCTGATGGCCCCTTTGTTTACTCCTGATTTAGATGCCCTCATACATGTGACTTCTACAGCACTCAGGCATGGGTCACAATCGCTTGACTGCATCGCACAACTCCATCTGCATGCTTCTCTTGTAACTTCATACCTAAGTATTGAAATGTAGAGAAAGACAACACGCAGCAAACCAGCCCCCAAGGATGTTTGCTGACACTGGTTTTGTTGTCAAAAATGTGTTAAAGGTATGGTATCAAATTAATGAGGCCTACCAAACACTTCCGTCTTCACCCCAATTTGTCATAATCATGCATTTCACCCTTCACAATTAGATTCTGTTTTTGCAGCATGGAGAAAGAGAGGACTGATCTCTATCAATGACCTGTACACTAACAAGGTGTTCTCTTCATTTGATCAACTCCAAGCAAAATTTACATTACAGTCATCAAATTCCTTTAGGTATCTTCAAATCAGGAATTATGTTAAAGGAAACATCCCCAATTTTGAAATTTTCACTTCTCCATCTAGACTTCAGTCTCTTTTAACAAATGAGCCCGATTCCAGAAAACTGGTCTCTAAATTTGTAAGCGTCTTTCTGGATTAGTCTGCTCCATGTACGCAGCACCTGAAAGCTTCCTGGGAGAGAGAAATAGGAGTAGTAATAACAGAGGATGTATGGGCTAAATCTCTCAGAAGTATTCACTCCTGCTCAATTAACTCTAGACATCAGCTAATTCAATATAAAGTCATACATAGACTTCAGACTTCATTACTCACAAACAACGCTACATTCATTTTACCCATCTCCATCACCTCTCTGCATTAAATGTAAACATGCTGATGGTACCTTGGCTCATGTGTTTTGGTTCTGTGAGAAGCTCCAAAAGTTGGGGTCAGAATTTTTTCTTTGCTACTGAGAAGTTTCTGAAGATAATCTTCCTCCAAAACTAGAAACAGCCATTCTGGACTGGTCGCAACAGCTAGAGGCTCTAAGCCATTGGAAATCCTCCTCCATTCAGTATGGAATGGTACTTGCAAAAAAAAATTGGAACAAAGAGGGGCCGCCCTGCTTTGAGGCCTGGCCTACAGAATTCTCCAGTACCTTATATATGGAGAGGATTAAATATGAGTTGTTGAGCAAAACAATCAGGTTCAAACAGATATGGCAGCCCTTCCTTGACTACATCACAGCTCTTAGGAGGCCCACATGACACCTCAATGCCTTTGCCTTTTAGTCACACAATATAACAGCACATGGATGACCATAGCAATATGTAATTTAGAGTGCTGCACAGATGGTGTGTGTTTTTTGTTTGTTTGTTTCGTAACCTTCTGAATGTTCTATGTCTTCTGAAGAAGCTATAAATAAAGTATTTTTAAAAAAAAAGAAATGTAGAGGAAGTTATATCACATGGAGACTAAAATGCATGCTGGGTCCTAGGTTAAAGGTCAATGGGTCCAAAGCAAGCAGCAAGCTGTCTAAAAATAAGAGTCCAATGCAGAAGTGCTAAAAACTGCAGTTCATCAAGGATCAGCTTGAGTCCGGCTCCTGAAGTACCAGAAACCACATACACACCAATTCAAAGAAGATGATCTTTACAGCAGAAATAAACATGTTTACAGTCTGGTTCAAAAGACCAGTGGAGTCTGGGGGGTGAATTTTTTTCTAACGCGGCAATTGAGAAGATATTGAGATTATGAGTCTTCCAATGAGAGGCACAGCTGACTTGATTGACAAGCTGGAACACTGTAGCTGTTGGCTAGGAGGCTCGAAGCCCGCCTCTACGTCACAATCGCTCCACAGAAGCAATATGGCTGCCGCCGATGATTGGCCTCAAAACAGCTCTTCAGAAACAGATGGGTATATTTTATACAGTCTGTGGTCCAAACCTGAGCAATGAAAGCTGTTCCATGGTTTATTTTACAAAATGTTTATTTAGATATGAAGTGAAAAATCTAACAGAAAAAGTGAGCACTGTTTTTGATCAATTACATGATGCTGATTTCAACCAAGTCTGACACAGAACACAACCTCCATGTCGCAAGCAGACAAAACTAGAGCCACCATCAGCCCTTCTTTCTCAGCATACATTCATTCTCAAGGTGCCTCAAAAAATCAATTTCAGTACCTGACATAAAAAAAAACATTTATAAAGAATTAAAACGCTCAGAATTAAAAAAATTGTAAGTGTATTGCTCGTCATTAAGTGATAAACAACAGAAAACAGCTGCAGTAAGGTAGCTCTGGAGAGCGGGTCACCACACTGTTACAATGATTTGAAGAATATACCCATCACTGCATCTCTGCTCTGAGGTGGAGGAAACAAAAAGAAATGTTCCTGTGACGGCAGCTCAGAGGTCAGGATGTACATGTTCACTCTCCACACTGACTCTGAATTGAAATATCTGCATCCAGAAAAAGTGCATCTCTGAGTTTTCCGTCACAGCTCCTGTTTCAGGTGGCCGGCTCGATTCCCCTCCAGGTCTGGCCTCTTGTCGTCTGTCCTCTTCTTGTTTTTCTTCTTGCCATTGACGTCATTTTGAGGCTTAACTTTGTCGTTGCCTTTAGCAGCCTTCCCAGGAAACACCTGTCCTTCCACAGTGACTTCCGCACAGCGTTCCTGGGCTGTGAGGAAATCTTTGACCTCCCAGGCCATGCTGCCGTCCCGCAGCATGAAGATCACCCTGTTGGAGCCCACCACAAACCTGTAGGACGACAAGTTGATGCAGCACAGGAGGGTCAATATTTCAACGAAGCTGACAACATTAAAAGTGCATTTCAATCTGGTGGAAAAGACACATGGCAGTTTAGTAACACTTATAACACTTGACGTGTTGTAATGAAATGAGAAAGTGACTGGTATACGATGAGACTGCTGCATCTGACTAGCAGTTTGTTTGTTGTTTTGCAATGTTTGTATAATAACAAACACTGAATCCTGAATCTGATGATTTGTAAAAACTAATTGCAGGAGATTCATGTTCTGAAAAGGGATGCAAGTATTGAGTGGTTTTGATGGATACACCTTTAAAAGATGAAGACTTGAAAGGTTGTTGAAAAGGCTAAGACACAATCAGGCCCGTCTGCACGTCCAGCCATGACACAAACGGGACCATTAGTCTTAACGTACCGTTATGGAACGTCCCATTTGGCCGTAGCGTTAGCCGCATGCACGACTGCAAATAATTGGCCAATTCACTAATTGTGCCATGAAAGCGAGGCTGGTGCAAAACGACATATGTCCAGGGAACCTCCTGGAATACCCTGATCCAACAAATTCAAACTGCACATGCCTACTACACATAAACAACAATAATCATAGTGAGCGGTACCGCAGTGACTGAGAGGAGATCAAGAAGAAATGGACATTTGATTAGAAGAATCTAGAATGAACAAACAGCTGTTATCAGCAAGTCAATCCTCAAAGAGAACAAACAAGGAGAAAGGGAAAGTTTGGCTTCAGATCTTGAACCGGGTAAATGCGTGTGGTGTTTCTGAGCGCACAGTAGAAGACCTACAAAATAAAATCAGCAACATGAAAGCAACTTTGAGCAACAAGCACCGCCACCAACGTGGTCCAGTTGGAGGACCACCTGTCCCCCCATAGAAGGATGAGGACTTGTTAACAGAGTTGTTTGGGAGGGATTCACTTCACAGTGTTGCTGGTAGGTTACCTAAGAATTATGTTGCGTCTCCTACATCTAAATTTGCTGTATGTTTCACATCGTCATACTTTTCCAAAGGATTCGTTCAATCCCTAAATATCCGTTGTCTTTGCATATTTGCTCGATGTCCTCCATCCTTTAAACAGCCTAACAGGTGTGGTAATCCTGCTGTTAGCACCTGTAATGGTGGGGTCTACCTCCATTAAATGTAATGTAAACCAACACATTTAGTTTAAGTAAAGCTTCTGAGCCATAAATAATTTAAATACGTGTAGAAAAAAATCAACCTCTGATCTGCACTTTAAGCTCCCAGCTGCCTGCCCACTGAGGCGATGAGATCTGAGGCTGGGTTTAGAGCTGTTCAGATATATAATCCAATGCAGTTTCAAATGAGGGGATGTTGTCACTCATCGCTCCCTGTCTCTTATTCTCCTCTATCCCTCTTTCTGATCCTAACTCAGTCCAAGCAGATGTCTGTCTAACATGAGTCTGGTTCTGTCTGAGGTTTCTGCCTGTTAAAGGAAGTTTTTCCTCACCACTGTAACTAGCTAAATACTGTGAGGTGCAATGCTCATGGTGGATTAAGGTGGGGTCAGACTGAGTCTTATCATGTCTTGGTGTTGGGTCTCTGTTCATAATTTAACATATAGTGGTCTAGACCTGCTCTGTTTGTACAAGAGTCTTGAGATAACGTCAGTTGTCATTTGTCGATATACAAATAAAGATTGACTGATTGTCAGTTTGTAAAGCTAATGTAAGATACATGTATTTTTTCTGCCATTGACAGCTACTGCTTTAGGAAACAACATTTCATTTAGTGCAGCCACATTGATAGCAGCCTCTGGAAACCTTTATATGACTTGTTAGCAGCACTGCACTCACCTCTGGATATCAAAATTAGCATTGAAGAGGCTTCCCTGCCAAAGGCCTGTGATCTCCTCCGTCTCTTTCTCAGTGGGATCCCCTGACACTGTGGCAAACACCATCAGAGTCCTGCCCTTCTTGGACATCTTCAGAAGCTCCTCTGGCTTGGAAGGGTCTACCTTGGAGAAATCGACAGGGGGAGGAGACCTCTTGTGCTCTGGGAGGTCCCCTTCTTCAATGTCATCATCCTCCTGTGGAACAAATGGGAGACATTGGTTTTGACATGTTAAGACAGTGAGGATATAATGAAACTCTGATCTAAATTCAGTGCAAACTAGTCCGATAACATCACAGAACAGTTGACTGTAAACAGAGTGTGTATGTTGTGCACTACAAAAAGTAGTGTCCTGACATGATGACTTTCTCTGATGTTTTTGTGCTTACCAGGTCTAAGTAATCCCAAACAGCACAGACACAGTAATGATTATCTCTGTGTCCATCTCTCTCTCTGCATCTCCCTCAATCCCCCTTTCTAACCCCAACACGGTCTCAGTAGATGTGTGTCTAACATGAGTCTGGTCCTGCTGGAGGTTTCTGCCTGTTAAAGGAAGTTTGTCCTTGCCACTGTAACGTGCTAAATGCTGCAAAGTGCTCTGCTCATGGTGGATTAAGATGAGATCAGACTGAGTCCTGCACTGCAAAAACTCAAAATCATTTCTCATTTTTAGTCAAAATGTCTTCACCCACTTGATTTAATGTACTTAACAAGTAACATTTGAGCAAGATAGAGGGACTTGTTTTAAGACAATACATCTTAAATATCTTGTTAAGTCAAACAATCTTGAAATGATCTTGTTTTAAGTTGTAACTTAGAAGAAACAAGGTTCATTTAACATTTCAGACATTTTTCAAGCTGAGATCTTATTTGTAGAAGATGGATAATCTTGATTTAAGACAAACACTTTACTTGATTTAAGTAAATGCATTTTATTGGAGAATCTATAAGAAAACAGCTCCATTGATAAAAGAAAGAAAGAACGAAAGAAAGAAAGAAAGAAAGAAAGAAAGAAAGAAAAGTTGTTGTTTTTAAGGGTGGGTTTCAGTTTTCAGACACTGTTTCTTTAAATCAGATCAAAATATTCATCCTCAAACTACATGCACACAATGAAACACCTACTTTAGAGCATAGCTGGCTTATCCTAAAAAACAACCTGACTGAATATTAGTATATCCAACTCACTATGAGAAGACATTATATCTCAAAATGAGACAATTAAACTTTGTCATCTTATTTCAAGTACAAGATGGTCTTAAACCTAGAGAAGTGCTGCTATAATATAACTCAAATGAAGGTGAATATATCTAAAATGAAGAAGTTAACATGAAATGTATTAGTGCAGAAATCTTTTTTAAAGTGAAAAAATACTAATTGTTATCATTCCTGTCTTATTCTGAGACACTAAGCTTTAAAATACTGGTACAATATTGCTTCAAATAAATTTTTCCCTGCTAATTTTAAGATCACAGTTTTCTAAATAGTACGTCTTATTTTAAGAAATCTTACCAAGCAAATTTTCACTTGTTCAATTGGCAAATTTTTTTTGCTTATTTCAAGGTAAAAGTACCTTGAATTATTTATTTTTCTTGTTTTTGGAAAGGCATTTGTTCCAGTGTGTAAGATGGGACTGGGTCTTATCCTGTCTTGATATTAGGTCTTTGTTAATATAACATAGAGCAGGGGTTTCCAAACTTTTCAGCCCATGACCCCCAAAATACAGGTGCCAAAGACTCACGACCCCCACTGTCACTCAAACTGATTTAATGTGGCTTCATTTAGCTGGTCTGCAGAAATTTAGCCTACCTATATGATGATATCATGAACTGTTCACTAACCCTAAACTTAGGAGTCATCTGGCAAAAAGAAAGGCAGAAAACTCATTACATTTTCTGTTTTCAAGGTTTCTTGGTTCACCACAAGTTAACAAATATATATACATAATACAAAACAAAGAGATGAAAAAATAAATAAATCCAAAAAATCCAAAAATGATAATAATAATAAACAAATGATAAAAATTAACAGTAAAAACAAAACAGGAAGATAAACATGAGAAAACAAGGTAAATAAACAAAACAAAATAATAATAATAACAATAATAATAATAATAAATAAGAAGAAGAAGAAGAAGAAATATTTGTATCTAACTAACTAAAAAACATTCTGGAAGACATCTCACGACCCCCCATTTGTGTCTCGCGACCACCCACAGGGTCCCAACCCTCACTTGGGGAACCCCTGACATAAAGTACGGTTTAGACCTGCTCTGTAGAGTGTCTTGGGATACCTGACCTCATACATGTGTCGACATCAGGTGTTACCTTTGATCGACCAGAGCTCCAGTTCTTGTCTCATCTTGAACTCATTCATGTTTCTTTTCACTCCATCTCTCAGAGTGACCCGTTAAACTTCAGGATGCTTCCATCATCCTCACATAGTTTGATCTAAATGGTGCTGATGGCTGCTGAGAGACTGTATCTGGAACTGAACTCAGATGTGTGGTGCTCAAAGCTAGCTCATAGCTCGGTGCTGCTGTCTGTGAGCTGCTCCGTGTAAACCTACCTCCCACTGCTCGAGGAGCCGGGCCATGTCAGCATCATTGTAGTCCCGGATATCTTTCTTTTTCTTAGTCTTTCCTCCGCCTTCAGTCTCTGAAACAACACACAGGAGATGTGTAAAGAGTAGCAGGACCATACATCTCCACCTGAAGTCGGCCGCCATGCTTACAGATGGAGGGAGACGATTGGCTGCACAATCTACCGGTCACATGACGGGGGGGGCGTGTCTTCTTCTTCTTCTTCTCTCGATTTACTGGCGGATCGCAACCAAATTAAAAAGGTGCATACCGCCACCTACTCTACCGGAGTGTGTAACTTCAGAGTGTTGTACTTCAGGTAACATTCTACACCATGCACAAAACAAAATAACCAATGAATAAATAAAGACTAAGCGACTAAGTAATAATAATAAGAAAACAAATAATAATAATAAAAATCAATAACTAATCAAAATAAATACATTAAAGCTGCTGTGAGGAACTTTTGTTTTGTATCAATTCTGGCGCCCCCCTTGTGGACAAAGTGATACCTCTTATTTTGTGTCCTTGACATGCAAAAGTAGTGTTTTCAACAAAAGCCTCATCCTGTTGTCTTCAACAGTCAACTTTATCAGGGAATGAGATTATTTTCCATGAAAACAGTCAAATAAAGGCTGTTTCTGAAGCAAGATGTCCATCATCTGGTCTGGCACCTACCCCTCCAGGGCGGTTTCAGGCATTAACAATGACAACAGAGAAGGTGTCAGTGTTGCTGCTGATGGTCTTGTTTGTTATTAAAGGTCATAAAGAGGCATCAGTATCATTTTCAGTCTGTTTCTCAGCCAGTTCAAAACTCCTCACAGGGCCTAAATCATATACATATACATAAATCATATCACATGATGCAAACCTGTTTCTTTCAGATAAACTAACCACATGTTATACATTGTTCTCAACATTACACACACCACAGTTCACTGAGAAACACTTGGCCATTAAGTACAGAGTCGATGTCAATCCTCTATGACCCGATCTTAATCTGACAGTTATCACCTCAGTCAAATCAAATAAATGCTGGCCTTAAAGCCACAGACATACAGTGGGGCAAAAAAGTATTTAGTCAGCCACTGATTTTGCAAGTTCTCCCACTTAGAAAGATGAGAGAGGTCTGTAATTTTCATCAGAGGTACACTTCAACTATGAGAGACAAAATGAGAAAAACAAATCCAGGAAATCACATTGTAGGATTTTTAAAGAATTTATTTAGTATAAGTATTTGGTCACCCACAAACAAGCAAAATTTCTGTCACAGACCTGTAGCTTCTTCTTTAAGAAGCTCTTCTGTCCTCCACTCATTACCTGTATTAATGGCACCTGTTTGAACTGGTTATCTGTATAAAAGACACCTGTCCACAGCCTCAAACAGTCAGACTCCAAACTCAACCATGGCCAAGACCAAAGAGCTGTCCAAGGACACCAGGAAGAAAATTGTGGACAAGCAAGTTGGTGTGAATAAATCAACTGTGGGAGCAATTGTAAGAAAATGGAAGACAAACAAGACCATTGATAATCTCCTTCGATCTGGGGCCCCACACAAGATCTCATCCCGTGGGGTCAAAATGATCATGAGAACGGTGAGCAAAAATCCCAGAACTACACGGAGGGACCTGATGAATGACCTGCAGAGAGCTGGGACCACAGTAACAAAGGCTACCATCAGTAACACACTACGCCGAGAGGGACTCAAATCCTGCAGCGCCAGGCGTGTCCCCCTGCTTAAGCCAGTACATGTCCAGGCCCATCTGAAGTTTGCCAGAGAGCATATGGATGATCCAGAAGAGGATTGGGAGAATATCATGTGGTCAGATGAAACCAAAATAGAACTTTTTGGTAAAAACTCAACTCGTTGTGTTTGGAGGAAGAAGAATGCTGAGTTGCATCCCAAGAACACCATACCTACTGTGAAGCATGGGGGTGGAAACCTCATGCTTTGGGGCTGTTTTTCTGCAAAGGGGACAGGACGACTGATCCATGTTAAGGGAAGAATGAACGGGGCCATGTATCGTGAGATTTTAAGTCAAAACCTCCTCCCATCAGTGAGAGCATTGAAGATGGAACGTGGCTGGGTCTTCCAACATGACAATGATCCCAAACACACCGCTCGGGCAACCAAGGAGTGGCTCCGTAAAAAGCATTTCAAGGTCCTGGAGTGGCCTAGCCAGTCTCCAGACCTCAACCCCAGAGAAAATTTGTGGAGGGAGTTGAAAGTCTGTGTTGCCCAGCGACAGCCCCAAAACATCACTGCTCTAGAGGAGATCTGCATGGAGGAATGGGTCAAAATACCAGCTACAGTGTGTGCAAACCTGGTGAAGACTTACAGGAAACGTTTGACCTCTGTCATTGCCAACAAAGGTTATGTTACAAAGTATTGAGTTGAACTTTTGTTATTGACCAAATACTTATTTTCCACCACAATTTACAAATCAATTCTTTAAAAATCCTACAATGTGATTTCCTGGATTTTTTTTCTCATTTTGTCTCTCATAGTTGAAGTGTACCTCTGATGAAAATTACAGACCTCTCTCATCTTTCTAAGTAGGAGAACTTGTAAAATCAGTGGCTGACTAAATACTTTTTTGCCCCACTGTATGTCTATGCTTACACAAACCACAATAATACAAAGTAATTTCCTCTGCTATTAAAACTTTCTCAATGCCTGACTCCACTTTCTCAATCATTTTTTTAAACTTTATTATAAATGTACATAACAAACAATGGGTACATTCAGATGGAGCAACATACATAAACAATCCTTAAAGATACAGAAACAATACAGCTTCAGTATGTATGGAGCACTGTTTGTTAAGTTGTGCACACCAAAAATAACAGCAACAATTCTCCACGTTTAGCTCCAAAACGTCATAAAAATGTAGTGAATTTTTAAAAGTCACTTTTTTTTAATCACATTTAGAGGAATATTTGTGATCTTCTTCGTCATTGTTGTGAAAAATATGCTAAGTTAAAATCATTGTTAAATACAAATGCTAAATATAATTATAAATATTAAATATAAATATAAATGCTAAATATAAATACAAATATTAAATATAAATATAAATGTTAAATATCAATATAAATGTTAAATATGAATCCAAATGTTAAATTTTAAATATAAATGTTAAATATAAATATAAATGTTAAATATAAATGATAAATGTTGCTTTGCGATCCTAAATATTTAGCTGATATGTAAATTCACAACGCCGCCTAGCGGAAATACCAAAATAAAAGCTCCTTAAAACGATACAGACTTAGCAAAAGCAACGTAGCTTGTCCAGGCTGGGTCAGTTCTGTTTCTGAGTGTTGTGAAATCTCTTTGTGGACTCCAAAACTGCCCTCTAACATTTTTACGGCGGGCAGTCTGGCTTTAACCCGTAGGAGTCATACTAACAGACTATGGTTAGGATATTTGTATCGCTTTATGATGCTTTTATTTTGGTACTTCCGCGAGGCGGCAGTGTGAATTTATTATTGTCAAAAATTTTGAGAGGCACCCTACTGCAGGCAAGATGGCGCCGCCACAACATCCACACCGGAAGTCCATACCGGAAGTCCATACCGGAAGTGATTCTTTAACCCCCTCTCTACCCAATGCCGGATGCTTCGAACTGGAAGTTTCTTCTTCGTGTAGCGTATTGATTGCATTAGTCTGTCGCTGCTAAATCAATTAGCAGAAAGCTAATTGTGATAGAGAGAGTGAGTGAGAGAGATCCCGCTGTGTATGAAGAACAGAATAATGTAGAGTGTTAGTGTGTGTGGGGGGAGGGGATGAGAAGGAAAAGACTGTAAGTAAGAGGGAAAATACACTCAAGCTGTACACAGAGATCTATATTCACCACAAAAACAACAGAGGCTCCCCAGAAATGTGTACTGTACATCTATCATCAGTGGCTGACAGTGGTGCCTCAAGTTGAAATATTTTAGTCCTAATATTTTATGTTGATTTGGAGTTTGTAATAGCAAAAGTGCATTGTTCTTTTTCAAGTACAACATTATCAATACAAAAGGGTTAAGACATCATACATATAACATTAAAAGAACATAAAATAAAGTATAATTCTACATTTCAAGTAGGGTTTGGATGGAAAGAAACAGTAGCTATGTATACATTTGCAGTTTTTCTAGTCATTCTAATTGAAGGTTCCAACTTCAATGTTTTCATGGACGCCAAATAAAGTGATCTTGTTAAGACATTGGTGTACATGCATCAAGCATTCAATCTGAATAAAACTGTTTGACAAGCTCAGAGTGTTTACGCCCATCTAATGTCTCAAAATAGAAGGAGAAACCATTCCCTCCGTTTGTTCTTGTGGTTAATGAACACCCCTGTCACTGTGTCATTGTAACGTGTTACAAATTATGTTAAAAAAGAAACAGTCACCACACACCTCTACATTTTCCTCCTCCACTCGCCCCTGCACCATAGATAACATTCTGCTCTTCTCTCGTGACTGTGGATCTACTCTGGATCTGTATTTCATTCATTCATTAATCTATACATGTGATCACATAGGCAGACAGCATGCAAGGTAATTTGGAACAAACACTACAGCAAACTTAGATAATGTGACAAGCCCCCATGGAAAGAGACTCCTGCACGCTGCACAGTTATCATAATGAACCTGTGGGGAACAGCTGTGCAGGAAGGAAGAGGGGTCACTGGGGGAATCAGTCAAAGGGATGCAGGTGTGCAGGGGCAGGACACACACCACAGGGAACTGGTGGGCAGGTGAGGTACAGTCAGGCTAACACAACATAAAATAACATATGACCCAGACAAAACAAGAGAGGCATATGCAGATGTCATCACGGCAGCATCATAATCAGCTTCAAGTTTTTCAACACACACTCGGAACAAAAGGCTGTGCATGGCTGAGACGTTAACACTATAACTTAGTGATTCGTGCAGGCTTCTTAGTAACTTGAATTCTCAACAGCCTATACACTTTTGGAGTCAATCAACTAGTCAATAATACTGATACGATTAAAATGTAAGTGCAAAAAAGTTCATAGAATTACGCGTAAACCTACGTGTTTCTGAAGGCTTTTATTTTGCGTTCACGTTCCTGTTTTTCAAGGCTTTTATTTTTTTGAAGGCTTTTATTTTTGTAACTTCCGGTATGAACTTCCGGTGTGGGTGTTATTGCAACGTTTTTAGCTTTGTAACTTCCGGTATGGACTTCCGGTGTGGACTTCCGGTGTGGATGTTGTGGCGGCGCCATCTTGCCTGCAGTAGGGTACCCTTGGGATAATTTTAGGGACATTTCGAATTCATTTTGAATAACAACAGATTTGGAGGGCGATTTCGTAGTCCTGTTTTTATGAATAAACGATTTTGAGAAGCATAGAATTATTATGTTATGTTGCTATAGCAAAAATCAACAGTTGTCCCAGAAAACAGCTCTGGAAAGAAAACCGATTTAAAGAAGAGAGGGAATCCAAGTCATCATGACAGACCCAAAGGATATCCACCTGAGGTAAGGAGTAAAGAGAGAGCATTAGATGTTAAGTTGTCCCTTTCTAATGTTGGTTTGTAGTTAATGATAACTTTGAATGCTTTCTAGCACTCCGTGTTGGGGGCTCCAGACTCTCCTGTAATTATTTTGTTTTTCTAACCTATTGAAGCACTCAGCATCAAGGATTTATAAAATTCACTTTACTTACCGTGATCAGGTGATATAAGATCTTTAATTAATTCAGAATATTCTACTGACAGAAAAAAAATCCAAACACTGTCATTAACCCTTTTTAAATACATTTGTATGTCAATGAACATTTGTATTTTCAAGTTATATTTTCAGAATTGTTATTTTATAGTCTTCCAGCAGTCCTTATTGATACTCTTCCGCGAGGCGGCAGTGTGAATTTGTGTTGGGCGCTGTTAGTAAAAAAAAAGGGGAATCATTATTACAGTTGAGTTCAGTGAGGAATAATCATATATTTATATTGATCTTGGTCCTTTCATTAATTTCAATGATTTTAGGGACATTTTGAATTCATTTTGAAGAACAACAGATTTGGAGGGCGATTTCATAGTCCTATTTTGAGAAGCATAGAATTATTATGTTATGTTGCTATGGCAAAAATCAACAGTTGTCCCTGCTAAAATCTTTTGTTATGCTAATTAACAGGAAGACTCACAGAAAACAGCTCTGGAAAGAAAAATCCTTTAAAGAAGAGAGGGAATCCAAGTCATCATGACAGACCCAAAGGATATCCACCTGAGGTAAGGAGTAAAGAGAGAGCCTTAGATGTTAAGTTGTCTCTTTCTAATGTTGGTTTGTAGCTCCATGTTGGGGGCTCCAGACTCTCCTGTATTTATTTTGTTTTTCTAACTTATTGAAGCACTCAGCATCAAGGATTTATAAAAGTTACTTTACTTACCATGATCAGGTGATATAAGATCTTTAAGTAATTCAGAATCTTCTACTGACAGAAAAAAAATCCAAACACTGTCATTAACCCTTTTGAAATACATTTGTATGTCAGTGAACATTTTTATTTTCAAGTTATATTTTCAGAATTGTTATTTTATAGTCTTCCAGCAGTCCTGATTGAGTTATGTCAGATGAAGTCCATATCCACTGTAACCGTAACAACTTAATGGTCTGTGAGAAGTGTCACTTTATCGCTATTCTTCTGTTTTTTCTTGTTTTCAGTTTCCCATCTGAAAACTTAGAGGAGGAAATGGCTCCAATAAGTCCAGTTCAAGATGAGAAAGAAAAGAAAGACATTCAGGACCACTTCATACAGAGACTTCGCTCCAACTGGCAAACAATCATTTTAATGGTGATGCTTTTAATCTTGACCTTTGTCACAGTAACTTTGAGCATTGAATTTGCTCGGTTACAAAAAGAAAACAATCAGATAAATCGGCTACTGAAAGCAAATCAACAAAACAGCACCAGTCCCTGTGGTGGGCTAAAGGTGAAAGACAACTTCACCTTCATTCCTACTTACAACAACAATGTGAGCCTCCTCTTCAACAAGACATACCTGAGTCTGCTCCTGGTCAATGCAGAGCAAGAAGAGTCCAAGCTGAGCCTGCTCCTGAACAACACAGAGAAAGAAAAGTCCAAGCTGAGCCTGCTCCTAAACAACACAGAGAAAGAAAAGACCAAGCTGAGCCTGCTCCTAAACAACACAGAGAAAGAAAAGTCCAAGCTGAGCCTGCTCCTAAACAACACAGAGAAAGAAAAGACCAAGCTGAGCCTGCTCCTGGAGGACACAGAGAAAGAAAAGTCCAAGCTGAGCCTGCTCCTAAACAACACAGAGAAAGAAAAGACCAAGCTGAGCCTGCTCCTAAACAACACAGAGAAAGAAAAGTCCAAGCTGAGCCTGCTCCTGAACAACACAGAGAAAGAAAAGTCCAAGCTGAGCCTGCTCCTGAACAACACAGAGAAAGAAAAGTCCAAGCTGAGCCTGCTCCTGGATGACATAGAGAAAGAAAAGACCAAGCTGAGCCTGCTCCTAAACAACACAGAGAAAGAAAAGTCCAAGCTGAGCCTGCTCCTGGATGACACAGAGAAAGAAAAGACCAAGCTGAGCCTGCTCCTGGATGACACAGAGAAAGAAAAGACCAAGCTGAGCCTGCTCCTAAACAACACAGAGAAAGAAAAGTCCCAGCTGAGCCTGCTCCTAAACAACACAGAGAAAGAAAAGTCCAAGCTGAGCCTGCTCCTAAACAACACAGAGAAAGAAAAGTCCAAGCTGAGCCTGCTCCTAAACAACACAGAGAAAGAAAAGTCCCAGCTGAGCCTGCTCCTGGATGACACAGAGAAAGAAAAGTCCAAGCTGAGCCTGCTCCTAAACAACACAGAGAAAGAAAAGTCCAAGCTGAGCCTGCTCCTGGATGACACAGAGAAAGAAAAGTCCAAGCTGAGCCTGCTCCTAAACAACACAGAGAAAGAAAAGTCCAAGCTGAGCCTGCTCCTGGATGACACAGAGAAAGAAAAGACCAAGCTGAGCCTGCTCCTTGATGACACAGAGAAAGAAAAGTCCCAGCTGAGCCTGCTCCTGGATGACACAGAGAAAGAAAAGACCAAGCTGAGCCTGCTCCTGGATGACACAGAGAAAGAAAAGTCCAAGCTGAGCCTGCTCCTGGATGACACAGAGAAAGAAAAGACCAAGCTGAGCCTGCTCCTTGATGACACAGAGAAAGAAAAGTCCCAGCTGAGCCTGCTCCTGGATGACACAGAGAAAGAAAAGACCAAGCTGAGCCTGCTCCTGGATGACACAGAGAAAGAAAAGTCCAAGCTGAGCCTGCTCCTGGATGACACAGAGAAAGAAAAGACCAAGCTGAGCCTGCTCCTGGATGACACAGAGAAAGAAAAGTCCAAGCTGAGCCTGCTCCTGGATGACACAGAGAAAGAAAAGTCCAAGCTGAGCCTGCTCCTCAACAAAGCGTTACAGGAAAAATCAGAGCTACAAGTGGAGAACAAGTTTTTGGAAGAGGAGAAAAACAAGCTCCAGCAGCTGTTTACTAATGAACAGCAAATCACACTTCAGCTGAGGGCAGAAAATAAACAGAAAGGTTCAATCCTGATGTCAGACAAACTATCTTTCCTGTGGACATTTTGCAACAAAAGCACGCTGCAGTGTACACGCTGCCCCCCTGACTGGACCGAGCATAATGCCCGCTGCTTCTACCTGTCTCCAACACAAAGAAACTGGGAGGATGCTCGTAGGCAGTGTTCTGTTGATGGAGGTGACCTGGCTGTTGTTTTGAATCCTGCAGACCAGGCATTCATCACCAACATGACTCATCAGTTTGTACAACAGCATCCTCAAGTACGATTGCATTCAGTATGGATCGGGTTGCAGGACATGGTGAGGGATGGCAGTTTCATGTGGGTTAATGGCCTCAAAGTCAAGCCAGATATGAAGTATTGGCGGCCTAAGGAGCCAAACAATGCTGTGGCCTCCTGGGACAAAGACCATGCGGGACAGGACTGTGTTGCCATAATCCCACCAAGGAGCATTGAACAAAAAGACTGGATGAATTCCTGGGATGACATTGTCTGTCTTGGCAAACGGCACTATATTTGTGAGAACAAAGCTCTCATTTTTTCTTAACAGTAAAACTTAATAGATAAAGACCTTTACTCATAGACTCCACCTGATCCATCAACATCACAGTTTCTTTCAATCTGATGGCATGTGCCCTCCCACTGTAACGCAAAGCAAGGGGGCAAGAATTGCAAGGTCACACGGGAATTGCGAGATCACATGTTTGTATGTTAATCATGTCCTACATTGTTGTGTTGTAACCTACTGACAAAGTAAATAGTTAAAAGATCAGTTGAGACTGGTGCTGATTCAAGATGTGTTTCTGGAGCTTCTCATCCATATAATCTGACATACAGTTGTTCACATGATTTTACACATTGGTACATGGGGATTATAATGTGAAAAAAAACAGAAGGCTTTATGTCATTCTAGTGTCTGACTTCTAATCCAAGTAAACCTGCTCTGTTCAGCTTAATGCATGCTGGACATGGCCTCCTTTTAAAAATGTTCAGTGCAGAGACACTTCGTAGACGTTTGTAAGATGCTCACAGCATTAGGGTTGCACAGGGCTGGAAAGTTTCCGTTAAATTTCCATGACAAGTTAAGCTGGGGGATTTTGGAAATATTCCAAATTGGAAATTATGGGAATTAATGGGAATGAGTTGGAATTAATGGGAATTAACTGTGAATTGAGGGTAATTTAATGGAAAGGTATTATATCCGAGCATAAATATTTGTTTTGTTATAAGCAGACATCCATCCAAAATAATACAATTAAAACAGATTGATTTGTAAGTAGAACTTTATCAAGTGTTAAATATTTTATTGAACAATCAATTCTTTCATTTCAAGAACAAAAACATGAATGTTTAGTTAAATATTACTCATCCCCCCGACCCAACCCATTCAAAAATTAACAAAAATGCAATCCCAACAAAGTCCCATTCAAAATGTTAAATGATAAGAGCCGCTCTCCCTCCAACAAAGTCCCATTCAACATGCAAATCAAAAAGCATCTTCCCTCAAGCTTCTCAAGCCTAGCCTCTGCAGGATTCTAGAAATCCTCTGTGCTTCATGTGATGGAGGAATGCACAGTGCATGTAGGGGGCGTGGTCTGAAGACACCTGCAGTAAGCAGTGTGCTATGTGCATGAGAGGAATAGCAGAGATATTGAACTGTACTTGATGAAATCTGGTTGTTTTAGTCAGGAATAGGATTATGCTAAAATATATTTTCCCCAACTATATTTAAGTCCCCTATTAAGAGCCAACCTTCAATTTAGTGAATTCCGGCTTTATTCCCGTTTATTCCCATAAATTCCTTTTAATTCTCATGGAAAGTTTCCAACTTTGAAAATTCTGGGAATTTCGCAACCCTACACAGCACTCCCTATGGAAACAATCTATAAGCACAGTGCTCATAAAAAAGGCACAGGCTGGTCATGTGGCATTTACCATTAGGTACTTCTACTACTATAGACAGTGAAATGAACTGAAGGAAGTCTACTCTGAGGACAATAATGGAGACACACTGTGGCCAGCTTGCCAAAAAAAAAAATAGAATAGAATGAAGGTACTTTATTAATCCCTAAGGGAAATTCAGTTGTTTGGCAGATAAATTGATAAAAATCACATAAAAACAAGTCATTCAGGTGTCTGTTAGCTCATCTCCCATTGGCTAGAGAGTCATGAAGCCTAATGGCTGCAGGGATGAATGATTTTCTGTATCTCTCAGTCCTGCAGAGCAGAGATAATATATAAGATGATCAACAGATAAACCTTATTTGCCCTATAAGAACATGAAGTGTAAAACCTAATGGCTGCCTCACATTAAGCACTCAGCCTCAGCAAACTGCTTGGAAGGCCTTTAAAAATGTCTTTTTGTATTGCTTATTAAATGGTACTTCAAGGAACATTAAAAGATGATGATCAATGATGATGTTAAGAGTATAACATAACTGTGGATCGTTATAGCATTCTCATTTTTAATAAAGATTAGTTGATTCCAGCGAGTCTATTAGTACAGATTACTTACATTACAGGTTTGTAGAAATCTGGGTCATCTCACATAGGTAAGCTGAGAGGGCCCAAAGAGCTGTGGTGCATTTGATGTCAATATCATTGCTGGACGGACAAGAAAAATGTACACTAAGTGCAGATCCTGATCCATTGGATTTCTGTTACTATTACTACTTAGTGAAGGAACAGACAGAATTTACACTCCAGTGTAGGACTGGCCTTCTTTGTGTCAAAGCTGTCACAGAAACTGACTTTGGTTACCTTAAATGAACGTAACTTGTGGTGATTAATTAGCCCAACAGCAATATTGTGAAATTCTGTCTTCGCTATCCCTTGCAGATTGAACAAGACCTATTTCATATATTACTTACTTGATCATACAGCGTTAAATGTTGGGCAGCGCTTCAGATGTCTTGCCAGTGCGTCCTGCTTTCTGTCTGTGAGCCGCCAGAAGTCGTGGTATGTGCTGGTAAGCTCTGAATAGAACTGGTTCCGAAGGTTTATGTTTGTGATGCGATGGAACTCAGCACAAACCTTGGAGAGAGAAAAACAACATAATAAAACCATAAGGAGTGTGAAGACCAACACTAGATATGAAATCAGAAATGTTAATAATTTTCCTAGTTTTTTCAAACAACAGAGCTGTATTCAATTTGATAATTATCCTGAATGTAATGTTGTGGTTAGAGAACAATGGGGAGAAATAGAGTAATACACACCCATATCCTACTACTTACTTTGCTGTCACTATTACATGGTTATTTCCTTTAAAAGTCTCATTTTAAGACAAAGACAGCTCCTAAAGTCTGTTTCAAGTTTTATACTCTGAAAAAAGACTGCATTAGTGAAAGTAAAAGCTACATAACATCAGTGTTAACATCTTTTCACACTAATCTTTGATATTTCAGCAAAAAATATAACAGCTGATGTGACTTACCAAAAAAGTTCTTTTGACAAGGTCAATCAATGTTAAGAAAAAAAACACAAATCTTAAATTATTTTCATTTGATTATTTTCAGACAGGGCAAAGAAAACCCCAATCAGCATTTTGATCCTTTGGGAAAGAGTAGTAGTAATAAAGGCTGTATCACATAAGTCAATTATGAGCTTGGCTTCATCAGAGACAAACCTTGCATCATGTTTTATTTAACAATTCAAGTGCTGACATAACTCACCAATAAAAGGTGTTCTCCCACAGAGCAAAGGGTATGTTGGATAAAAGACAGACAAAAATCAATCCAATTTGGAGGAGAAAAGCTTAGTTCCAAGTACAGTAGATTTAAAGGCATCTGGGTCATCTGAAGTTTAGATAAATCAGCTTAGGTGCACCTTTGGCCCTCTTATTACCGAAGTGATGTTTGTAATGGGTTATTTTCTTTCAAATAAACACAGGTCAGATGACTATTTTGGATAAATAGACAAAAACTCATTCAGGATGACACAAAGGCAACTTAGTGTTTCATCTACAAGGTGATTTTATGGAATCAACTTGTAGATGAAACACTCATTTCATCCAATGAAACAATGTGGCACAAAAAAGTATTTCTGATGCATCAATGTTTTACTGTAGGATTTAACAAGTGTTTCATTTACAACAACAAAAACTAAAAAGTACTTGTCAGTCCAGTCAATTATAGAGGAGTTTGAAAACACCTGCACACAAACTTGGGAAGATGCACACACTAGTGCTGTGTGTAATGGCAGTTACTGTCAGAGTAATGATATCTATCAAGAAATGATATTACAAAAAATAATTCTTAAGACTTAGTGGGAACTATTTAAAAAATGTAGATTTCCAATCCATATATCTAAGACTGTAGTAAAAGACAAAATAAGAAGCACCCATAAATAATCATCTTTAAATATCTAATGTTTCACATTAAGATAATCTTGATTCCTGATGTGCACTTCTCAGTTTCCACTTCAGCCTTTAAGAAAAACCAATTGGATAAGATTACATCAAAACTTTCAGATATGATTTGCTTAATCAATACTAAATATCTTAAAAAATTAGGCCTTTTTTTTCTCCACAACGCTATAATTCCCCTGTACGATGTTGTAAATGACCTAAAACAGTGGTTCCCAAGCTTTTTCTATAATTCCCCTGTACGATGTTGTAAATGACCTAAAACAGTGGTTCCCAAGCTTTTTCTGTGGGTGAAAATATTTACATTTCTCTTTTCTATTATTGATTTTTGAGGTAATGATAATTTGCAGTATTACAAAATGATCACACATGTGAAAATATGTTATTTCACTATGACCCCCATCAAACAAGTCTACAATGCACCACTCAACTCATGTCTGAGCCCGAGATCACAGACAGGGGATTTTATAATCCTCTATCTGTTTAGAACTCAGGACTTTGTAGCTTCTTACTAAATTTGTATTATCTGACTTTCCTGTCCTCTCCTCCTCCCCTGTTAATATAATTTACACATCTACAAGTAGTTTATTCAGAGTGTCAGGCTACTACACCTCACAACATGCTGCTTCCTGTTATAGCCATTCAAAGTAAAGTTTGTTGGACTACGTAACATGAGGGGACTTTTATTGTGAAAAGTTATTTCGGAAATTAAAAGTTTTTTTATTGAAGTAGCTTAAAGGCACTATGAGGAGTTTTTAACTGGCTGAGAAACAGACTGAAAATGATACAGATGCCTCTTTATGACCTTCAATAGCAAACAAGACCATCAGCAGCAACACTGACACCTTCTCTGTTGTCATTTTTAATGCCTGAAACCACCCTGAGGGGGTAGGTGTCAGACCAGATGATGGACATCTTGCTTCAGAAACAGCCTTTATTTGACTGTTTTCATGGAAAATAATCACAATGCCTGATAAAGTTCACGGTTAAAAGACAACAGGATGAGATTTTTGTTGAAAACACTAGTTTTGCATGTACAGGACACGAGATAAGAGGTATCGCTTTGTCCACAAGGGGGCGCCAGAATCGATACAAAACAAAAGTTCCTCACAGCAGCTTTAACTACGATTAGCAACAGCCGTCTGGAGTGATTCTATTTAGAATTGTTCATCTGGCCTGAAGTCACTGCTCCAGTCATTGATGCTCATCATGGACTTTAGACTGCAGAGTTTAACACTTTGGAGCAGGTAGAGCCGAGGCAACAGAAGAATCAGAACTCGTGCACACAACGCACCTGAGTCACGCACACACACTCAAAGCGCATCCTGCCGACTACAAACACGTCGACTCACCACTGTTTATCAAAGACTGTAGAAATACTGTTTATATACGGCCTTCTCGACTCAGAACCAAACAGCGTTATATTGCACACAAAGTTAGTAAATTGATAAGACGTCTCGGTGTTCAGTCAGAACAAAAATCACTTCAAGCAACAGCCACAGAAAAAAAAACAACAACACGCACACAGGGTGGTTCGGACCCAGGCCCGTATAGTTCCCACTACAAATCGCTTTGACTACTTTTACTTAACCAAAAAATGACTACATCTTTACACTATGATACATCACCGGTTTTAATTTGCTGATAAAATCAAAATCAGTCTAAGCATAACTTTGTCGATGCTACCTCTACCCACTTGTTCGTTTAACCGAAGAGCATGAGTAAAAAACAAATCTAATATATATATCTATATATCTATATATAGATATATATATAGATAGATAGATAGATAGATAGATAGATAGATAGATAGATAGATAGATAGATAGATAGATAGATAGATAGATAGATAGATAGATAGATAGATGATATATATATATATATGTAAGTAGGCCTATATGTATATATAGATATATATGTATTTATTTCATATTGCAATGTTAGTTGCTGTTTTGTGGATGATGTAAGAAATGTCTGAGGTCAATGACCTGGGTTAAGGTGAAAAGTTAGTTGCATTTACTTACAGACTGTATTGTGTTTAATGTGGCAAAATGAATGTGACAAAAATCGTGGTTCAACACTAACATTATTCTGTCAAAATGTGTTGTATTGATTTTGAACCAAGACAACAACATAAACTCATGTATGAAGAATTGAAGCTGACTTTAATCTGACCTTCTAATATGAGAAATCAGGTTTGTCTGAAATTCCCCTATGTCCTGTAGGGGGCAGCATGTCCCCTGAAACAGCTGTGACAGAACTGTTCAAAATGTAAATGTTCAGATTTTGATGACCTGTCTTCACACGAGATGATTTTGATATTCATATATAACTTTGTATTCTGTATGTAACTTTCTGTCGCTCATCAAGGTCTCAGTGTCTGAGCTCACTCCGTCACACGAGACTTCTTTCACCTCAGTATTTCCTTAAATACGGTAGGACACCAAAGCCCCGCCCATACCCACATGTGATTGGTTCCCTGTGCTCCTAGCACCTCCTACCAACGTTTCGGATTGGTTTTTGTCCATCTCCGCATCAACAACTGTGACGTCATTATTTCCAACTGTTACAGGTTTCATATTTCAGGCGGATGACAGGGACTACAGATCGAGGAGAAGGTGTACTGCCTCACTGTCATGTGTGACTATGAGACTGAGAAAGAACCAAACAAATAAAATCCATAATTCAACAAATATAATCATAAACATGAGGCAAACTTATGTGACTTTAAATATGACAGCCTCTCTTTCCTTTCTTTAAAGCTTCTCAACACGTTATCAGTCCTGCTCTCCTGATCTTTAATGACGCAGACATGTGACTTTGTAGACTTTCACTTTGCTCTCTGTTTGATCGGAAAATAAGGCAGCACTCGGAAAATGCAACAACTCTGCCAGACCTGTATCTTGTTCTTGTAGCAGGTGATCAGTTCACAAGTCCATCAACAACACCTTTTTCCTTTTCTTTAATCCTTGTCTTTTTGTGATTGCCGGATTACTGGAACAAATGTGACAGTGGGATTTTGCATAGAGATCACACCGGTAGCTCAACGGTGTGTGAGACGTTGAGGCATGGGTTGGAAACGTCAAGCTGTGGCAGAATTTACGATACTAGATCCGGCGAAGCTGTCAAAATAAAGCTTTTAGTGATGAGCAGCGGCCAGAAACGGCTCTCATGTTTCTACAAAATAATATCTACGGTGGCCCTGAAGTGCAAATCACAACCACAAATCAGAAAACACTACAGCAATTCAGAAAACTCTACGACATTAACCAAACCAGAAGAAGTAGGTACCCTTGGGGGACATGACTTGTGGCTGATAGGAAGGACATGGTTGACATGTTTTCCAAATATGATTTGCCGTAGTGTTTTCTGATTTGCCGTTGTGATTTGCACTTCATGGCCACCGTAGAATTCAGACAGCCCACCCTAAAAAATACCCAATGTTGCATAATCCCATACGTTCACACATATTCACAAATACTCGTCCAAGTTTTCCAAGATTGCTTATCATTATGTGAAGACTTCCCAGTTGGTGAGGCAGCTGAAATAACAGAGCAATGTCTACCAGTCTCATAGACTGTATAAATATGGACGTAGTATCCGTGACGTCACCCATCTGTTTCTGAAGCGCTGCTTTGAGGCCAGTCGTCATCGGCAGCCATATTGCTGCTGTCGAGCAATTGTGACGTAAAGAGGCGGGCTTTGAGCCTCCTGGCCAACAGCTACAGTGTTCCCACCTGTCAATCAAGTCAGCTGTGCCTCTCATTGGAAGACTCATAATCTCAATATCTTTGAAATTGCCGTGTTGGAAAACAAATCATCACGTACAGTGTGTGGGGATCGAGAAATGAGCTATCCAGACTACACTGGTTTTTTGAACCAGGCTGTAAACATGTTTATTTCTGCTGTAAAGATTGTCTTCTTTGACTGGGTGTGTATGTGATTTCCAGTATTTCCGGAGCCAGCCTCAAGCGGATCCTCAATGAACTGCAGTTTTTAACAATTCCGCATTAGACACATATTTTTGCCCTCCCTGGCATTTTAGGAAAGATGTGTTAATACCATAGACTGTAAAAAATATGGACGTAGGATCCGTGACGTCACCCATCTGTTTCTGAAGAGCTGTTTTGAGACCAATCGGCTGTGGCAGCCATATTGCTTCTGTTGAGCCAGTGTGACGTAAAGAGGCGGGCTTTGAGCCTCCTAGCCAACAGCTGCAGTGTTCCTGCAGGCAGCTGTGCCTCTCATTGGAAGACTGGTAATCTCAATATCTTCGAAATTACCGAATTAGAAAAAAATTCACCCCCCTCACAGTGAGAGGACATCTAGAAATGAGCTATTCAGACTACACTCATCTTTTGTACCAGGCTGTAAACATGTTTATTAATGCTTCATGTGTATGTGACTTCCGGTACTTCAGGAGCCAGCCTCAAGCGGATCCTCGATGAACTGCAGCTTTTAACACTTCCGCATTGGACTCATATTTTTAGACCGGAGGTTGCCGCTTGGTTAATACAGCAAAAGTGTGTTTGTTCAATTTGGTGAATAAACTGTGCGTTATGTTACATTTTCCATTCTATAGACCTTCATTTTCATTGTACTTTGGACTGTTGTACTTCACACTGCTGTACTCAATAACTTCTCATAAAATGCTGCTCATCCCAGAAATGTCCTAGCACTTTAAAAAAATTGGAAAGTGCAAATGAATGGCCAGGTACAGACCTTGAATGAATTCAAAGTAAGGAGAAACATGCTGAATCTTATATCCACACATCTAAAACAGAATGGAGAGCACAAGGGTTGTGTGACGTGACCAATTGTTTTTAGAAGTGGAGTTTTAAGCCCGTCAAAGGCAGTCGACATATTGAAAGTGCTGACTCAACCAAACTTTCAGACAACCTAACAGGGGGCAAAGAGGTGGAGTTGAGCAGCTTTTAGCCTCCTCATGAAGAGCAGTCAGTCAAGTCAGTAATGCAAAACTCTTAATTCTTACTTCTTCAAAACTATGAAAAAAAATCACCCTGTACAGTGTGCTGAGAGAATCTAGCATGTCAGACTGAACTGTTATTCTCACCAGGCTGTAAACATGTTTATATTATGCTTTATAGCTTAGCTTTTTTTAATGAGTGTGTATTTGGTTTCTGGGGCTTCTGCAGCCAGTCTCAACTCAAGTGGATACTTAAGCACATTTCACACATCTGCATTGGCTTCATTTCTCAAGACTGGGGGTTATGGCTTCATCCCGGATAATCCAAATGGGGATGGACACTGAAAACATATCAGCAAATAACAGGTATCCAGAGTTAGCCTTGGCGAATTTAGGCGCATGCCCCATTTTCAGAGGCTGTAGTCCTCATAGCAGTGGTTGAGGTTTGGATCCTGGCCACGGCCCTTTGCTGCATATTAATATATATATATATGAATATTAATATTAATAATTAAAAGAACAACAAAAAACAATAATAACATTAATAACAATATTACTAATAAAAACAACAATAATTATAATGATGCTAATATAAATAAAAATGACATTACTAATAATAAACAACAACAATAATAATAATAATAATAATAATAATATTAATAATAGTAACTGTATTAGTAATTATTGCTATTATAATATCAATAATAACAATAATAATAATAAAATAATAATAATAATAATAATACTGATCATAATAATAATAACAGCAACAACAACAACAATAATAATAACAATAAAAACAACAACAAAAAACAATAATACAAATAATAATAATATGAATAATAATGTGAATAATAAAAACAACAATAATTATAGTGATACTACTATAAATAGAATTAATATTGACAATAATAAAAAACAATAACAATAATGATAATAATGACAGTAATAGGAATTATTATTAATAGAATATTATTAATAATAACAATAATAATAATAATAATACAAATAATATTAATAATAATAATACTGATCATAATAATAACAACAATAATACTATCAATAATAGTAATATTAATAATAATAATAATTATAATAATTATAATAATAGTAACAGTAATAGTAACTCTTATTTAAATAATATTAACAATAATAATAATATTAGTAATAATAATAATAATAATAATAATAATCATAATAACAACAACATCAACAACAACAACAACAGTACAAATCATATTATTATTATTATTATTATTATTATTATTATTATTATTATTATTATTATCATAATTATCATAATACTACTACTACTAATAATAATAATGATAATAATGATGATAATAATAATAATAATAATAATAATAATAATAATAATAATAATAATAATAATAGCTACCCAATGTTTAACTTTGTACAAACTCTACCCCACCTCTCCTTCTGTACTGCAGTTTCCTATTAAAAAAACATACAGGAAAAGTACAAAGGATGTGTAAAATATTCTGTGTAACCTCAGTTGTAGCTGTGGCTCTACATTCAAGATGTCACTCTCTTTAAACTTAACTCAGCTTTTATTTTGTAGATTGTAACTTCCGGTCTTCTTGCTGCGTGCTTCACAGTTGGCTGGCTCACTTCTCATAGGAGTCTCATGGCAGACCAGAGCCAGCCCTGAAAGTAAGAGCAGTCAGAAAGTACGAGGACTCTTCTTACTGGAGAACTGATTCCTCTTCCGCGACGTCTCTAACATGAGATAGCAGATAATCCACGGACCTGCGGGGAGTTAGACTCAGGTCTGATCCTAGAACTTTACAGAGTCCAGCAGCCGATCCGCTCCGACCACACCCTCCCCGCTTCCTCATACTGCAGCGGGAGCGCGCAGCTCGGCTTTGATCCCCGGGAATAACGGCCCCTTCCCCGGTTACCTTCAGGATTTCATGCCCCTGGAAGCTGCAGAGACATGTGAGTGAACTGTGGGGAGACTTTGGACTGGGTATGGCTGTGGAAGGGAAGCAGAGGATATGCGGGGTTTCACATTCTCTGGTCCCGTGTCAAGACGCCTAGAGGAGGAGGAGGAGGACGGACAGGAGGACGATGCATATGGAGTCCAAGCAACTCCAGCAACTGCGAGCTTCTAACCCAGGTCTGTGTCTGAAGAAGAAGAGGTTGAAAGTGGAGAGAGGAGTTTGTGTTTTTGGAAAGTTGGGCTTTCGGTCTCTAACTTTGGACGACTCATGAGAGGATGGTGCTGAAGGGGAACACAAGTCTTCCCCCTGTCCAGGAGAGCTGCCCGGGTGGAGCCTCGTTTCTAACCAGCATGAGTTCACCAGGCCGGTCACAGTCTTTGGAAGCAAGTCGGACTGGAGATCAGTGCTGCTTCAGGCTACTCACCCTGACTCCAGTGGACTTAAAATGACATCATATTGATTCATGTTAAAAAAAAGACTGAAAATAGATCAAGTTAGTGTTGGGGTGATGTTTCCTCTCCTAAGAGATCAAAACAGAAGGATCAGCAGATGTAATGAATTAGGAATGTGATCTAAAAGAAAAGTTTCTTCTGACATCCTCTCAGTCTGCACTTTGCCTCTCAGGAGGTGGCACTGCAGTTTCCTTTTTAAAGTCACCACCTGTGAATTCTTCTGTTCTTCTTCCCCAAACAGGGACTGAGTGAGAGTATTGACTTATGTATGTCACAGGCATTGAATGAATCAATAAGATCACTCCAAGTTTAAGGTGTAATGCCAAGGCAGGTGACTAGGAGTGTGCCCGATTAACACTTAGTCTAACAAGATAAAACAATCTGGATGTTATTCACACAAAGTAATGCAGTAACAGAGTTTAGCTCTTTCTACATGTTTACATTAAGAGTATATGTTCTGTGTGTCCACATTTAATGTACAGCTGATTACCAATACTCTGAAGGAATTTAAGGAAGACTGTTCGGCCAGTTGATTTTCTCAAAGTGTGTGAAAGCAGTGAGTTAAGGCTTATCTTGGAAACAGTACGATGCAGAGAACTATACAGAACTGAACTGAGTAGCCCCCCACCCTACCCCAACTCCCTTATTATGGCTAGTGGTGGCTCTGACAAATCCACAAGTGAGGGATCCCCCAGCACACCCAGTGGCAGTTTGCAGCAAAGGAAGCGTCTCTCTTCCATCTGTGACAATTGTAAAAGCAAGATGCAGCTGGTGGCCGATCTCCTCCTCCTGTCCAGTGAGACGAGGCCCGTCATGACTTCTGAAGGGGTGGCTGTGGCGGACACCTTCGACCAGTGCCGAGACACAGTCATAGCCAGGACTAAAGAGCTCTCCATCCTCACACACGACATCCAGAGTCAGCTCAACATGGGCCGCTTCACCGAGGTGGGAGACCGTCTGGTGGAGATGGCCGACCTGGTGGTGTCTTTGACAGAATGCTCGGCCCACGCTGCTTACTTGGCGGCGGTGGAGACCCCCGGCTCTCAGCCCTGCCTGCCGGGTCTGGTTGACCGCTACAAAGTGACCCGATGTCGGCATGAAGTGGAGCAGAGCTGCGGCATCCTCCGAGTCACACCCCTTCCAGACCTCACCCCCCAGCTCCTCCTGGAGCTGTCTCAGAACATCTCTATTAACCTGAAGAATCTGACAGACATTTCGTCTCTGGCTAGCGAGAGGTCCAGAGATCGCTTTGCAAAAGAGCAGTTCAAACTGAGCGTCAAGAGCATGAGCACAAGCGGCACGGCCTTTCTCGCGTGTGTCAAGGAAGTGAAAACGCAGCCCAGTGAGCTGACCAGAAACCGCTGCGTCCTCTTTGGTGCCGCTCTGGTCCAGGCTGTGAGCGCCCTGGTTGGGTTTGCCACAGAGCCTTCTTTCCTGGGAAGAGCTGCGAGTATCTCCAATGAAGGGAAGGGGGTACAGACTGCAGTGTTAGGGGGGGCCATGAGTGTGGTTTCAGCCTGTGTCCTCCTCACTCAGGGCCTACGAGATGTTGCACAGCATCCTGAGAGCAGCTCCAAAATGGCAGACTACCGCGAGCGCCTGCGTAATTCGGCGTGTGCTGTGTCAGACGGCTGCACTCTGCTCACTCAGGCACTCAGAGAACGCTCCTCTCCAAGGACTCTGCCGCCAGTCAACTCTCATTCTGTGAATTAGTTTAGGAAGAGGCAGTATGAGCTCCAGTCCCCTCTGTCCTCTTCTGACCCACCAAAGAGACTCACCTGGGTTCTCCCTGTTCATCAGGTTTACAGTCAGAGTAACATCACATGAGAGCTGTCTGTGTTTCTGTCCATGTGGTTGAAGTATGTTAGAATGCAGGGGGAACTAAAAGCAGCCTCTGCAGGGTTTGATGTCGCGCTGGATGCGAGTCAAACCTAGGTAGAAGTGAACCACTGCATCTCTCTGGACCTGGCCGGGGTTCCGCTGACAGACAGCAGCCGTCAAACCTGAAAAGTTTACCTCAGTTTTCTACTTCGGTGAAAACAGCAGCCTTGATGATGGATGTAGCCTTGCTGTGTGAACCTATGGTTGGCTGACCTACTCAATTACACCTGCTTGTGAGATTAGACAGAGTGATCCGAGTGTCTCAGTCTTTTTTTTGTGTGTGTGTGTGTGTGTGTGTGTGCGCGCGTTTGTGTGTGTGTGTGTGAATTCCTAATTTGTAAAAGCTGCTGTGAGTGTGTGCCATAGGTTTTACACTATTTACCAGACTTTCCATAGTATTTTAAAGTGTTTTGAATATGCATGTAATGGAGTATTTATTTCAACTATTAAAATGATGTTTCTGAAGTACTGTTGATGGGGAATGTGTTCAGCAGATTCATTTCTGTGCTCTGCCATCTAAGGGACAAAAACAAGAGTTCTGTGTTACATCTGAGGGCATCTGTCTGGAGGTTTCATGGTCTTTTCCTGTGATCATGCCCCCTTAATAAGCTCACTTCTGTTCTGAAAAGTACATTTTTCAGTGTTTTATTTAATTACAGACATCATTTAAATGAGTTAAAATTTGATGTATTATTTTTATTCAAGGAAAAAGAAAAGAAGTTCCCCTATACTCATGTAAGTCGTGTGGTAAACTCCAGGTTTAAGCCAGGTGCTCTTAAATAATAGAGTATTTCCTGTCATGGGGAGAGTCACAGGAGCTGACTTTAAGCACACTCGCTTGAGTCAAGGAATACGTTTTAAAAGCCTTCAGGGCGTAACGCTTAAAAACAAAAACAATCAGGGAAAAACACTCTTCATCAGGGTGTTCTCATATTTGAATCTCCATAAACATCAAAGTTTTTGTTTTTCAATCAGACTATATTTAACAATAATACAAACATGAAATGTATAGGAACAGGTTCTTTACCCTTGTAATAGACCAGCCAAATTACTGAACACTGTAAAATGAGAGCAAAATTCATAAACAAAAATATCCATGTAGAAAAAGTAATAATTATAATAACTTTATTCATATAGCACCTTTAAAAACAAATGTTTACCAAGTGCTTGGAAAACAAAGCGTTGTTCAGGTAACAAAGAACACATTTAGACAGGGAGGAGGAACTTTAACAATGCAAAACAAAATGCAACGCAAGAAGTTAAAAGGAATACACGTACATTAAACAGAATGAAGTGGTGGGACAATAGACCAATAAATCATTGTGGAGAGGTTTTTCAAAGATAAATAGATACAAATAAATAAATAAAAAGGGATAAGTAAATAAAAGCATTAAAAGGACAATAAAAGAGGTTTTCAGAATAAGAGGACAACATTACATCTGTAAAATTAAATAAAGTGTAAAGGATAAATTAGGAACATTACAATAATAAATGGAAAATAATGATAATAAATTAAACAATAAATAATCAAATACAATTTAAGGCTATTAATTAGTTGGATACAAACTAAAATAAAATAGAAGTATTGATTAAATAAGTTGAATCTAAAAATAATAAAAAATGAACTACTGCTAGATAAATTATTCCTATAACTATATAATGAATGATACAAGCTCAGATTACCTTTTCATAACCCATTGAGTAAGACAGTCAGTCAGTCAGTCAGTCAGTCAGTCAGTCAGTCAGTCAGAAACGTTAATTGTCATTGTAGGGTAACAACAAATGTAATATTGACATTCAAATCAAATCAATATTCATTTTGTTGTCTCCCAACAATGACAATAAAGGCTTCTGACTGACATACTGTCTGACTAATAATGGTTATGAAAAGGTAATATGAGCTTGTATCATTCATTTCATAGTTAAAGGAATATTTTATTTAGCAAATAGTTTATTTTTATTATTTTATTACTTTTAGAGCCAACTTTTTTTTCCCTGTTTTTTTCAGTATTTCTTTGTACACCACAAGTTCACAAATGATATACAAGTTAAACAAAACCAACTTTAAGAAAAAAAGAATAAGAATAAAATAAAACATTTTAAAAAGGGAAGATAAACATAAGAAAACAAGGTAAATAAAGAGTGTGAATAAACGGAAATTAAAATAAATAAAAAAACATTCCTATTCATGTCACAATATTACTTTTCATAATCATACATGATGTACGTTACAAATAGAGGACTGATTAATTGAACATCAAATATCATCAGTCATCTTCTCCAATGATTTCCAGGTAGGGTCCCCATATAGACCTGAATACCTTAGTGTTATTATTCATTCTGTAGATAAGCTGTTAAAAAGAAGCTATCCTGGCCAGCTCATCTCTCCATTCACTGAAAATGATCTTTTTGCAGATAGTTTCAAAACCACAATCAGTGTAACTTCAGAGTAATACTTCAGAAACAAAAGTTTAAACGTGAAATTAATTTCATCATGACACAGCAAACCAACAGAACGGAGTATGCTGTGTATTGGAGATATGAGAGGTGTGTTTCAATTTTATTGAATGTTGTAAAAATGTATAGAAAAGTTACAACATTTGAGATAAAACTATTTAAACAAAAAACGTCATTATTTCCTTCTTTACTTTGCTCCCACATGACCTCTGAGGAAATCATGCTGCTTCTAGCATTTTATAAATGAAAAATAAATCTGCCGTGGAACACTGGACCAGCTCTACACCCTCGAGAGGGTGCTGGAGGGAGCATGGGAGTTTGCCCAACCAGTCCACATGTGCTTTGTGGACTTGGAGAAGGCTTACGACCGTGTCCCCCGAGGTATCCTTTGGGAGGTGCTCTGGGAATATGGGGTGGATGGCCTGTTGCTACGGGCCATTCAGTCTCTGTATTGTCGGATCCAGAGTTTGGTTTGTATTGCCGGCAGTAAGTCAAAATCGTTCCCAGTGGGGGTTGGACTCCGCCAGGGCTGCCCTTTGTCACCGGTTCTGTTCATAACTTTTATAGACAGAATTTCTAGGTGCAGCCAAGTGGCAGAGGGTGTCCGGTTCGGTGGCCTTGGGATTAAATCTCTGCTCTTTGCAGATGATGTGGTCCTATTGGCTTCATCGAGCGGTGACCTCCAGCTCGCACTGGGACGGTTTGCAGCTGAGTGTGAAGCAGCGGGGATGAAGATCAGCACCTCCAAGTCTGAGGCCATGGTGCTGAGTCAGAAAAGGGTGGCTTGCTCGCTCCAGGGTGGAGGAGAGTCTTTGCACCAGGCGGAGGAGTTTAAGTATCTCGGGGTCTTGTTCACGAGTGAGGGGAAACGGGAGTGGGAGATTGACAGACAGACCGGGGCGGCGTCTGCAGTGATGTGGATGCTGTACCGGTCTGTCGTGGTGAAGAGAGAGCTGAGCCAGAAGGCAAAGCTCTCAATTTACCGGTCAATCTACATTCCAACCCTCACCTATGGTCACAAGCTGTGGGTAGTGACTGAAAGAACAAGATCGCGAATACAAGCGGACGAAATGAGCTTTCTCCGCAGGGTGGCTGGGCTCAGCCTTAGAGATAGGATCCGGATCGAGAGGAGCCAGATGAGGCTGTTCGGGCATCTGGTCAGGATGCCTCCCGGACTTCTCCCTGGGGAGGTGTTTCGGGCATGTCCGTCTGGAAGGAGGCCACGGGAAAGGCCCAGGACACGCTGGCGAGACTATGTCTCTCAGCTGGCCTGGGAGCGCCTTGGTATCCTCCCAAAAGAGCTGGTGGAAGTGGCCGGGGAGAGGAGTGTCTGGGCTTCTCTGCTGAGGCTGCTGCCCGGACCCGGATAAGCGGAAGAAGATGGATGGATGGATGGATAAATCTGCAGGTTTTTGGATTGGCCTGCTAGTTCTTGCATGCAGCTGTGGGCAACATTTATTAATCAATCTTTATTTGTATTGCACCAAATCACAACAAACGTTATCTATGTTAAATTATTAACGAAGACCAATCATCAAGACAGGACACGATCCAGTCCCCTCTTACTGACAGGACTCGATCTTATCTCGTCTTAGTCCACCATGAGCATTGCACCTTGCGGTAATTAACTAGTTACAGCGACAAGGACAAACTTCCTTTAACAGGCAGAAACCTCCAGCAGAACCAGACTCATGATAAACAAATAGAAGAGAATAAGAGAGAGAGAGAGAGAGAGAGAGAGCAATGGTAGTGATTTTTTAATAACCTCAGGAGGGGGTCTCCAGCCTCTGACTCTGTTATTTATGGGGTCATGGACTAAAAAGTTTGCATTAGTTCACCATGTTACTACAGTTAAGGATCAATCATGTACTGCAAAAAGTGAAATCAAAGTAAGATTGAATATCTCTGATATGGGTGAATTGTTCTTATTGTTTGCCTGATAAGATGGTTTTTCTCACTGAGGAGTTTTTATGTTCGAGTGTTTCACTTGTTCTGAGTGTTTTGGTCCTAAATGATCTCAGTAAGATATTACAGCCTGAGACTTCATGACCTATACTGAATAATACATGCTTGAAACTAGAATATCAACTGTTACAAAGCTGTTTCATCAACACTCACAAGTATAAAACTGCTTTTTCAAAGTCACCATTTCTTATTTCAAGCATGAAATAAGAAACCATGACGTCGACACAATCATATCTCTTCACACAATTAAACAAATGACAGCCAAATGTAATCCACTGTTTTATTTTCAATGAAACTATAGAAAATATGTACTACTATATATCAGTACAGTTGGCACAGTACTGTAAACTGACACTTCATATTTAAACATTTAAACAGAAATCATTACATTCTGATAAGTTCTTCCAAATTACAAGGCAGACATTGATCCTACCTAATGAGAAATATATTCTTAACTTTTGTCTTTCCATCAAGAAAAGTCAATTAGTTTTTAGTATAACTGTTGGTTTCAAGAAATGTAATGCCTAGTGCATGTCAATATGTCAAGATAATGGCACTAAGGCGCAGACTTAGCCTAATGGTTAAGTTGTGTGTCTATGAAGCAGTTGGCCCAGGTTCAATTCCAGCCTGTGGCCTCATTCCTGCATGTTATTCCCCCACTCTCCCACTTCCCTGCACTATCACTGTCCTCCCCTCTACAAATAAAAAGTGTGAAAACGCAATAAAAATAATGGCATTTACTTAATTTAGGATTTTTTTTCAACATATTGAGAAAAGAAGTCTCATATTTTTTTATTTCTATCATGAAGAATGCACTTGTTATTAGTGAAAATACACTAATTGAAGGTATTTCTGGGTTGATTGAGGTTAGATATTTTCACTAGTTTTGGAAAGTCTTGACAAGCCAAATTGTCTTGTTCTGTTGTCAGATAATTTTGCTTAGTTTAAGTAATATACCCCACATTTTTGTGTGTTTCTTTCTTGTTTTTGAAGGCTGGCTTTTTGCAGTGTGGTGGATGAATCATGGAGTGTGTGTCATGAAATCAGTGTCAGGTTGTTAACTAAACCACTCTGGTTTGAAAGCACTGTTCTTATCTTTCAGGGTGTACAGGTTAAGTCTGTTGGATTTAATCAGTCATGTCCATTTTGTTAATATTTCATGAGAGCTGAATGATATGGGAATTGTTTTGCTTTCATAAGATCCTTAAAACGATTTGAAAGAAAACCTCATGAATACTAAATGAGATGGAGCTGCTATCGATCTTCATATTACCAAATAAAGACATACCTCGTCTCTATTAGACGGACTCAAAAAGAAGGTTTACACAAAAAGGAATGACACCACTGCCGGGACAGACTTTATCACACTGCCTAACTCCAAAGTTGAATGACCTTATTTTTAGAGTTCTTTACTTGTTTTTAATCTTTGTATGTATGGTTGAATCTTAAATTGATTATGAACATGTCTTTTTGTCTCAGTTAGTCTGTGAATCTTGAATTGAGTGAATGACTGTTAAAATAAGCTACATTGGTTGTCTCACCTAAAGTCTCATCAAAATAAAACTTGTCCCAAGATTGAGTAACAACTTCAAGTTGATTTAAGAATATCACATGAGGCATCTCTTCAAGACACAGTTCAGCTTGTATCTTATTGATTGCTCATACACTGCGTGCACAATTATTAGGCACGTGAGTATTTTTGTGAATATGTTAAAAACTATGTTAAATGTCGTTTTCAAATTAGTCAAGAAGTCAGATAGTGAATATATTTCTTCAACTGTGTGGTTAAAACGATGCTTTTCAAAGTACGTCGGCTGTATTTTTAAATAAATGCAGAATCTGCAGAAATGAGTGTGACAAATTATTATGCAAGTTGGTGATATGATCATATAACTAGGCACCATTTTAAACGTTCTATTGATTGAAAATGATAATTACAACAACTGTATTCAAGCTTCAACAAAATCAATCAATCAATCAATCAATCAATCAATCAATCAATCAATCAATCTTTATTTGTATAGCGCCAAATCACAACAAACGTTATCTCAAGATGCTTTTACAAACATAGGAGGTCTAGACCACACTATGTCATATTATGAACAGAGACCCAACACCAAGACAGGATAAGACTCAGTCTGACCCCACCTTAATCCATCATGAGCATTGCACATCGCAGTATTTAGCTTGTTACAAAAAACAACAGTTTTCTTTACATTTGTTACAAAATAAAACTGTTAATGTCTTTGAAACATTTCAAATCTGACATGTTTCTCTAATGTCCAATATAAGCTCCTTTTCTTTCAGTGAGGGTCAGAGGTCACTGTAAACTGATTTAGTTTCTGATGACTTCTCTGATGACTCTGTGAGCTGTACCTTGTATGTCTTTCCAAAGATGCTCTTTGAGCTGTATTTCTCACCATCACTGTGAATTATCTTCTTTATTATTGAACACAAGTTCTCAGTCAGGTTGAAATCAGGTGAGCAGGCAGGCCAGTTCATGAGGAGATCCTCTTTAAAGCCCTGAGATGCCGTCCTGTCCTGGGAATAACGTGAGGCATGTGTCGGTGCATTGTGCTCATGCATGAACACTAGCATCTTTTTCACTTTAGCTGAATGTCTTTTCCTCCATGGAGGAAAATACAAAGGAGGATCGCCTCACCTGGTTTAAAGATTTTAGCTTTAGTTTAAGATGGATTAGGGTTTATTTTAAGATGAGCCAGTTTATATCAAGAAACAGAGTAATCATAGTTTTCTAATAGTGAGTCATTTTTTACTTAAATTGGTGTTTTTCTTCCCCTAGCCTTAATTTGCTCAAATGAAGTATACAAAATAAATCAATGAGATTTTCTTTGCTTATATTCAGTATATTTCACTTCTAACTGTGCTGTAGGAAGTTTGTTTTCAAGTAGCTTGAGCTAAAAATCATCATATTCTACTTATTTCAACCTGTTTTAATACTTTTCAGCGCCTGCTTATTTCTAGATTTAACTCTCATTTTAAGATTTCTTATCAAGTCAAATTCACTTGCTGCATGGACAGATCATTTGACTAGCTTTAAGAAATCTTCACCTTGAATTCAGTTTTTTTAAACTACATTTAAGCTACCCTTTTTTTGCAGTGCATGCCTTATTATTTTAATGCTTCAAAATGTATTGGCATGACACAAAGCAATGAAGAAGTGTTCAGCCTCCCTGTTAGTCCTCTGTAAAGCCAGAACTATTGGCCCAGAACAGGAAACCTAAAGCCTGTGCTATCAGGAGTGGCTTCCTCCCCACGACAAAGTGCTGGAGTCATAACTGCGGGTAAGGTTTCGCCCATTTCCTGCTGCAGGAGGGAAACACTGGCCTATCCTTTTCCCCAGAGGAGCTCCCATCACTGAAGCACTGACGACAGCTGTCTCTGAGGAGAGAGACTCAGCCACTTCATGATATTAGGCCAGGGCCTTCATTCTATACACACATGTACACATACATGCTGACCTGGTGGAGCTGCCAGCTGGTTTGTTGGGGGCAGTTTTGTCCAGGTAAAAACACATGCCTCTGGGGTATTCACACTGACTGTGTTTCTATGGTACAGGTTTTGATTCAGCTCTTACAAGGACTCTTGGTTGTCTCTGCTTATGTATGAGAGGGAGATTCATAATATGTGTGTTATAAATAACTTTCTCACTCTGAGTTGATCCACTATGGACACGTCTGCTCTTTTCCAGACCATCCCTGGTCTCTTAAAGATGCCGAGCTGTTTACCTTTCCATGTGAATCCTAATTCTGTTGGCCTGCCTCTCCCTCTGTGATGTGTTCGTGGCAGTTTAAAGGATTTACCATGGGTTTGACTGTTAATTCTAAATACGTATTGTTCCTGCAAAGTGATGTATCTCACAGGAGTCTACAGTTTTTCTGTCTTTTATAAATGAAGATGTTAGGTTGACCCATGTGTATCTTAATATGAATAACAAATGAATGTTAAGGGACACATCCTATAGAAAGTCAACCCAGTTTACATCCTGACCAGCAGCACTCAAGTATTTCATTGAGTGTTAAGTTGTAAGAAGATGCGACTCTCATTTCTCACAGTGGTTGTCCTTTTTTTGTTTTTCACAGGCACATTTGGTTTCCAGGTGCTGCTGTAACCATGGTAGAGCCAACAGATCCCATGTGCATTATTAATGACTGAATTGACAGTGTGATTGCTCTGACACAGGGAAATATAGTCTTCATTATGACTGTTAGCTTATCTGGCTTCTTTTGGCTAAAGACTAAAAATGCATTTTTGAGTTTAATAAAATTACGCATTACCTCACGTTGAATAGGTTTTCATAATTACTATAATTAGGGACAAAAAAATTGAAATATATATATAATCTAATGCTTATTTTTTTCCTCATTGTTAGATTAGATTAGGTTAGATGATGTGCCCTGTCACTCTTTTTTTACAAAATAGCTTGTCAGGTTTTGCATTTTAATAACAATCAGAAAGCCACGCAGCCCAACATTTCCATGTTTGTTTCAGGAAGCTAAGAATCTCAATGTGGATTCTCTGTGAAGTCAATAACATGCTTATGTACTGAGGACGTGTTTACACAGCGTTTTGAGCAACTGGAACTCAAACTTTTAAAAACAGGTTCCAGAGGGGAGTTTTGTGAAGGCTCTTCTGTCCCTGTGTAAATAAGTGATACCCAGATCCTCTGAAAACAGTGATGTCACAGCATCATCCGCGTATTGATGCATTGCATACTCAGCACTCAGTCAAATAGCTGCTGCTGACTCTTAGTTTATTCACACTCCTGAAGACCCCCCCATTGAAGAATAGCTATATGCACAGGTGCGTTTCTTTGAAAAGTTGTACCCCAACTACTAGTGTGGCATGCATACTTGAGCGTTTTCAGTCATTTTTGGATTGTCATGTGCATGCAGATTTTTGACATTTCTGTGTTTAATGGGGTAGTTCTTGTGTTAAAGCAGGATCTTAGAACTTATTCAAAGTTTAGTGCTTCCAAAGATTTTTGTTGCTCCTATGGACCACAACTTACACTGAGCATTAGAATCCCTGCTCCTCTGGTGATGGGAGCACTAACAGTTCACTATTAAATTCCAGACATGTGTGTTAGGGCTACATTTGCCTGTATACTCTCAAACGGAGCTCACATACAGAACCGTAATGCCTGACAGGCACACAGAAACACAGGAGTCGGATTGTTGACGACAGAAATTATAGATAATGAACATTTGATGCTGATGTTTCGTGATTCTAAGTGTTAAATGACAATTTGAAGGAGGCAATAAACTGTTACACGTATCTAACAGTATCTAATATATCATTATATATCGGCTGACCTGTAGGGGAGAGTGGGGTAAGATGAGCCAGTGGGTAAGTTGACCCACCCCTTGTTTCTAGGCAACTGTGTACATTTGTTGTCATGTGACCATAAATTCAGGAAGCACCCATCATTTGTACCTGGCACTGTTCAAGAGAAGCACATGGGACAATTGGTTGGTATTTTTTTTCACAAAAAACATGTTTTTACTAGTCGAAGTAAATTTTCTGCATGTCAGCTATAATGAATATTATTTCAAAGCAAATGTATATAGGTCTAAAAATGCATATTATGCATGTTGGTGATTTGCTAACGTATAAAACCAAGTGAAGCATTTAGCTAAAGATTAGCCCAAATGGCTTAGCTAGGCTGTTTTTTCCAAAATGGCGTCTATGGGGCAAAATGAGCCATATGCTGTGGGGTAAATTGAGCCACTGGTTCAATTTACCTCGCCACCATGCACTGAAGTTAAGTAAAGTCTCTGAAGCATAAAACTGTATTTCAGTGTAGAATGACACACCTGATTTGGTTTTAAACATTTTAGAAAAGCTATCATGCCAAGGAGCTACAAAAGAAAGACCAACTGGGGCTCAACACCCCTTGAAGAGATGGAGAGAGCAGCAGCTGATGTCAAGGGTGGAAAATCCATCAGATCAGTGGCTAAAGACAGAAATGTTGACAGGTCAACCCTGCGGAGATACATAAAAAAGAAGGAGGTAAAGGAAGTAAAATCAGTAGGGTACAGTGGAACAGCAGAAGCAAAGAGGGTCTTCACAAAGGAGGTGGAGAAGGTATCTAGCAGACCACATAAAAAAGCTAGCTGAGCAGTTCCACGGCCTTACTCCAAAGAAATGCTGTGAACTGGCATTAGAACTAGCAGAGAGGAACAACATTCCTGTACCCAATAACTGGAACGAAAAGGGTTTAGCAGGTAGGGTGTGCATGAAATGACATGATTCTGAAAGTCTGCAAAGGCTAACTTATATCTTGATAGTATGAATTATATTGTTTTAGGTCGAGATGGCTCAGGTTTAAACTAAAAAAATCAGAAGGTCAATTTACCTCATGATGGCTCAACTTACCCACTGACTTGGATCAACTTACCCCTAACCTGGGGCAAGTTGAGCCGCAGTTACACTTTTTTTTGGGAAGTCATATTTTCAGGGTTCTTTGTACTAGAAGCATTTTTACAATTGCAATTGATAGGAAACATCCTGAAATATATTATATGTTTTAAGTGTACTTCTGTCTATTTATTTCTAGCCTAGAGAGCAACATAAGTAAAAATTGGCTCATCTTACCCCACTCTCCCCTATAGTTTAATCATAACATAATACACATCTTATAAACATTAATAAACCACTAACTTAAACTGATGTTGTTTATGAGGACTGAAAAGTGTTTCCAGTTATTGTTTTAGTGGAAATTTAGTCAACGGGTCTGTTTCTTGAGAAGTGACCAGAGCGACCACACAGACGTGTTTGGCAGATGGATGAAATGTTGTCAGGAAACGGTTCTTGCAGGCATGTTTCACCAAAACCAGGACTTTTGATTGTGCTATAGTTGAGTTTTAGAGAAGATGATTGAGGAGGCTACGCAGAAGACCCAGGACAAGCTGGCGAGATTATAATTCTCAGCTGGCCTGGGAACACCTCGGTATCCTCCCAGAAGAGCTGGTGGAAGTGGCCGGGGAGAGGAGCGTCTGGGCTTACCTGCTGAGACTGCTGCTCCCTCGACCTGGACCCGGATAAGCGGAGGAAGATGGTATGGTAAGATTTAGTTCCGATCACTGCCAGGTTAAGAGTCTCCCTCTGCTTTCAGTCCCCCATGGTAAGAAAGGCTACCCACGTCCTGATTTCTAACCTGTACTCAACACACACTAAAGAAGCCTTTTTCATCTCATCTTAAAGTTTTGCATGATTAAGGGCGTGGCTGACTTGGCACACTGTAGCTGTTAGCATGGAAGCTAAAGGCCCACCTCAGTTCCTTTGCCTCTGTTAGGTTGACAGAAAGTTAGGTTGAGTCAGCATTTCCAATATGGCTGTATGATAGGCTTCAAAACAACACTTCAGAAACAAATTGGTGACGTCATTGAGACGTCAATGGTTTCACCAAACTGGTGTCAACAGACATACAATTTGATAGCAGACAAATGACGTATAACAGCAGAGGCAAACTCTGTATTTGAAAGGGTTTACACAAAAAATAAAGAAATAAGAGATAAAACAGACTAAACCAAAACTAGAGATTTGGGTTCTAAATCTAAACTAATTACTGTAAAATAAATAATAATAGTAATAATAATATGAATGCTATGTGTACCACTTAGAGCTACATGACAAAGAGAGCAAGGACTAAATCCTCAGGGGAGGACTGGTTATTGAGGGAGGTGAAACTCATGACAGGTTTAACGAAGCTGGGTGGCCAGGACACATAAAGGCAGACAGAGGTCATTGTGAAATCAGAGTAAAGGTACTTAATAAACTTAACTCAAATTTCTACAGAAGGAAAGCTAATCAGGACGCTGGGGTGTAGCAACATTTTTAAAATTGATCTAACCTTTATGTTAGCAGGAAGTCCCACTGAGATTAAAAATCTCTTCAATAGACCGTGATGAGGTAGCAAACTTACAGAATCTCAAACAACACAACATGAAGACATCACAGCAGACTGACATACAATAAGGTGTCTTTCTTATAATCAACGGCTCTTCCCATCGACTGTAGCTGAAGATTATTCTCTTCTGTTAATGCAGGTGATGGAGGGAAACAGCTGATCCTCAGACGTGACATCTGCTCTGTTAAATAGAAACACCGTCCATTCAGAGTGTGGAAACTTGGCTGTTTTTCAAGTCCATCTGAAGTCCAGGTCCGGCCTTTTTCTGGCTCACATAAACACAAGCCTGACCTTTTACCTCAGCCGTGTTGTGGCCTTCTCTCTTCAGCTGCCCACTCCCTGCCTGCAGGGAAGAGATGGCCGGCTGAATGCTTTCACACCCACACGCTGACCTTTGGGTCACAATGGCTTCTTTTTTGGGATTCAGAGAGATGGAGCGCTTCCTTGCGATAAGTGGACAGCACAGACATTGTGAAGAGAAACCCACTCCCCACTCTGAACAGGCGCTTCATTTCCTGTCCTTACCCCACATTGCCTGCTATTGTCCTCACACACAAACACAAATATTTACTCTGGGCTCTACCTTAGCCCTTCCTCAGTTATTTCAAAGCATGAAAATGTGAGTTTACAGAGGGTCACAGTCTGAGGCCGACAGTGGGCTGAGTGAGAGAGCTGCTCCATGTGAGAGAAGAAAGACTGGAAATGAAGAGAAACTACAAAAAAACGAGTATGATATTAATATTTGATATGTCATTCACTTGAATAAGGGGTTGAAAAGACCTTTTATTGATCATCTGAGTAAACGTCTCCTGAGGCTTGATCTGATGAATGCAGTGAGGGTATCCTGCGGACTCAGCCGAGAGAAGGAAGTGAAACACCGTCAGGTCAGAGCCGTATGGAGGGTTTCCTGCTCTCGGGCTGTTTACTGAGGATGTTTTCACCCTCTTTTCCCTCTGAGGTGTGGTCCATTTCCTTCACACAGTACAGTACAGACGCAGAGCCTGTCCACTGTGTGCTGTTTTATCACTGTGGTGAAGTCAGTTAGTCCATTGTGACATTTTGTGAGGAAGGAAACAAGAGCCTCTTAAATAATTGATAGAATAACATTAACAAGTCATGCTCTGTGTTCAGGTGTAGACGGTTGTTGTAATTTCAGCTGGTGTGTCTGTGAAACAAAAGAAATAATGCTAACATATCATAAACTAAAGGAAGTGAAGCTGTGTTTACACAGTTCAGACTGTTGTGGTGATGAGGGCTCCTTTGTTTCTGAAAGGGTATGTTACAGGTGAGCTGGCTTCCTTTACCAACTCTGAAGCTCCTCCCCTAAAGGAAGCAAGGAGGCGAGGAGGGGGGGATTTTCCACAGCCAACGGTGGTTAAAGTTCATCTCAGTATTTTCAAGGTTGATCTTTTGTTTCAACACCACAGGTAAGCACTACATCAGCCCCTTCATGCTCCACCCACTCCACCCACACACAGGACTACATCATACAAGGCATGCCCGGTCATTCCCACAGACTAAGTCACAGTTCATGAATGAAAGAACACGTGTGTGATGGGGGGGAGGGGTTTAAATACATACAGTCGCATTATGTACATGAGGAAAGATCCAAACATGTCGAACATCAGCTCTAAACGTCCTCATTCATTAAGCCTACAAAATAAAGCCCCAGATTAGACAATGTCAGACAAACTGCCCTCTGTACACAAAACCTTTGTTTTTTATAATGTAACTCATCCAGATGTTTTTGTGACTGTACTTTTTCATACATACATAACTGAAAGTGTTGTATATCATTCATCAGTTATTGTTGAGATGTTTCACCTTTTCATTTTTTATACCCTACCTTACTGAATCAGTCCTCTCTGTGGTGGTCCAACCTCAAACCTCTGAGGAGAATCGATTGTTGTAACCTCAAACAACTGACACAGGGCAGCCACTAGAGGGAGGCACAACAACACACAAAGACTCCTTCATGACCGATATCAGTCATTCATCAAGAAGACACAAGAAGTGTTTGAACAAAGAAGTCTGGAATGTAACCAATCTAGTTGGTCATCTCTCGTCTCTCTGGGTTTTATTCCAGATCCCGCTGTCTATAAGCCAAGGTGTCCTTGGACTAGACAATCAACTATGAATATTGCTCCAGTGCTGTACCATCTGTGTGTGAATGAGATAAGTGCTTATAGCAGCCTCTGCCATCAGTGTATGGATATGGTGTGAATGGGTGAATGTGTAAAGCTCTGAGTGTTCAGGAGACTAAAGAAAGCACTATATAAACCTAAAACACAGTCTGCTGATCTGTTGTCATCATATGAGCTCATGCCGTTTGTATGGAGGATTTGCATTTTGCTTGAGACATCAGCTGTGTTTTGGTTTCTGTGACCTCACTCTCTCCAGCTGTTGTGTTTGTGTGTGTGTGTGTGTGTGTGTGTGTCTTGCTCTGGCTGACTCTGCATCTTTCTTTTTTGAGTCAGAGCTAAAGAGCCTGCAAACATAACTTTTGCAGATTTGTAGAGGAGGATGTATAAAGTTGTGCACACTGAAAATAACAGCAACAATTCTCAACATTTAGCTCAGAAACGTCATAGAAAAGTAGCTTGAAATTTTAAGTCACTTTTTTTTATCACATTTAGAGCAATATTTGTGATCTTCTTCACATTTAATTTTGGTGTGAAAAATATATTTAAGTTACAATTACTGTTAAATCCAACTGAAATATATACATAAATGTTAAATGTAAATGTTAAATATAAATATAAATGTTAAATTTAAATGTTAAATATAAATATAAATGTTAAATTTAAATGTAAATGTTAAATATAAATATAAATATAAATGTTACATGTAAATGTTAAAAGTGAGTTTTAAAAATTCGCTCTATGTTTTTATGACATTTTGGAGCTAAATGTTGAGAAATGTTGCTGTTATTTTTAGTGTGCAGAACTTTACAAACAGCGCCCTATAAGCAGTGTGTTGGGCAGGGAAGAGGTCTGAAATGCAGGGGTTTAGGAGTCATCTTATAATAATAATACATCTTCTTAATCTCCTTTTTGTTTTTTTCTTTTAGAAGATCAACCACAGTTGAACGAGAGGTAGGACACATGGGCACTTCTTTTTGGTGAACCTTGATGTTGTTTTCTAACACCTCAAAAGCAGATTTGAAACTGCTGTCTCAAATAAAACAGAATGAACCAGAAACGTAAACATTTGATTTGTAAACTGCTGTGTTCAATCAATTCTGTGAATAAAAAGATCTGTCCTCTTCAATGGACATCATGCACCAAAGGATACTTACTGTTTTTTTCCTGTATTATTAATAGGCTTTAATCTCTATGATGAATGAAAGTCCATTTATTCATTTGAGATCATTTTCAGGTTTTAAAAGTCATTGCTTTAATTCTAAACATCATGAAAGTTATTGGTTTAATTTGTATTCATATTTAGTTCTTGAACAAGTTTGAATGTATATGTGTCTCCTAGGTCAGTTCCTCGAGCACCACAGTGTTGTGACACAGAAAGCCCAGCTAAACAGCACCTTGGTTGTTGAGTATGTTGGTTTACACCACATTTAAAAATAGTCCACCATGAAGGTCCTCCACATGCTCAGCCAAAGATCAAACACTATCAAGGCTTCACCTCCCATCAGAGTCCATCTTTAAAGGTTCTTTCCATCTGGAGCCTCCTCCAAAACCCACACTCATATGTGTGTTTACTGCCCTGAGCTGCAGTCCAGACTACTCTGAACCAACTCCATTCATAACCACACTCAAGTGAGGTGTGTGTGTGTGTCTGGCGTGGTTCACAGAGAATCCATTCAGCTTACAGTTTCGTACCTAAACACACTGGCAGCACACAGGCACATTCACTAACAGAGCCTTGTAAAAGACTACTGCCAGTGTATGGCTCAAAGTAGGTGTGTGACCAGGCCCAGCTAAGTGCACTGCCTCTCCCTCCCTGCAGCTGACTCACAGGAAGGGGGCAGTGATTTTGGGGGCCCGTGCCTCACTGAGACACACTGTTGTGCTCAGCAGACAGAGAGGGGGAGAAAAAGGAGAGAGGAGGACGAAGGAGGAGAGGTACAGATAACTCACATTGAAAATGTGATGTGTTGAATCAGTTCTTGTGGAGTCCTGCTGCCTTCTGTCCAGGTCTCTGGAGTGGACCTGTAGATCCCCTGTGTGTGCTTTGAGCTGACGCTGTGGATGCTGCCTGAATACAACATGGTGGACTTTGGTGAGTAGGACTTTGAGTCCACACTACAAAGATTTTTTTTTGACAGAGAGGATAATTAGTTATAACTGTGTGCCTCTCAGACTAGTTGCATAGCAACTATGAAGAATATACGGAGAAAACAACATTGTGACAGAGTATTGTGTAACAACTAAATGACTTGCAGAGCGGCAGAGTTAAATGGTGCACTTGTTGGCCCTGAAGGCTGGATGTGTGTGTGTGTGTGTGTTTGTCCGTATGGATTCCATGACCCACTCGCACACAGAGGTCCTTTATAAAGACAGAGATTACGTAACATTGTTTGTGTCCAATCCAATGGAACCTGAAGAGCACAGACATCCGAGTGAGGCGAGGAGTGGACGGATGGGATGGGCCTCCTTTCCCCACAGCTCATACGACCACATGGCCATTCGCAGCATGCTGACGTCACTCCACACTGACAGAACAGAGGCCAGAGCAGCTGAGCATCCCTGACTACCAGACCCTCTGCTTTAGTGTCCAAAGGCATCTCCATATGAGGAGCATTGACAATACAATTCTGACGAAAACCATAAGTCGCAAAATAATTTTAAAACCATTCTGTTTTGAAAAAGATTTCAAACTAGCAATTAAGACCATAAAGTTAAAGGTGAAACTCACAGGAACCTGAAATCAACAAGTCATCTCATTCAGCTAAAGTTGACAGGGTCTGATGAGAAAAGTATAGTATGATGGGGGCACAGATGTGATACATAGAAAACAAAACTTGATGTAAAATCTTCCAAAGAGAATCAACATCTTGGTGCAGTTATGTGAATGAGTGTTCCAGTGATAATGTTTCCATGATGTGTGTGTGTGCCCGGTGAACACGCGAACAAACTAGCTCATGTAGAAAGTTTATTTGTTGTTTCCAGGGTTAAGACTCAAGCCATTCAAAAATTCTAATGTTTATATAACATGTCCTTTATTACATTTAAGTGCAACTACATTCATTCATAGCTATGTCTGAAAATGACTGCTGACAAAGTTCATTATTTTTGGATGTTTCACAAAACATGAGAGCACAAATTCAGAGGAAAAGAGGTTTTAAGTTAAGCCTTCAAAAACCTTTTTTTTTTCCCCACATGGCGTCATATTACGTCACATCGGGACGCAGGCTCTCCCACTCAGCTCACTGAGTAGTAGTAGGATGTGGAAAATACGGGCTCCAACATAAAACACCTATAAAACAAAGAGTTAGGACACTGTTATCACTCTCTCTCCCTCAATGTCTCTCCCTCTGTCCATCTCTTTCTCTGGTTTTACTTTCATAAGCCTTAAAAAGAGGCTAAAACAAAGATGGAGACACTGGAAACTTCCTTTAACAGGCAGAAACCTCGAGCAGAACCAGACTCATGTTAGACAGACATCTGCTTCGATCGAGTTGGGGTTGGAAAGAGGGATAGAGGAGAATAAGAGAGAGAGGGAGCGGTGACAGTGATGAGACGAATAGTAGTAGCTGTAGCCGCTGGAGTCTTGCACATCCTTAGCAGCAGGACATCTACAGCAGCGACTCAGTTATCTGCTCGTCTCCTCTATAATTCATCTGTATCTTCACTGTGTTGTAATAAACTAACAACTCGTGACACAAACGCAGTGTTAGATTTCTGGGTAACACTGTACAATAAGGGTCCCTTAATTAACGTTAGTTAATGCATTATTAAGCATTAATTAACAGTTTAATAATAGTTTAATAATCGTTATAATGTATTAGCTAACATTAACTAACACATTAGTTAATGCATTAATAAGCAGTTAATTAATGTCCACTGCTCAGAGTTAATTAATACATTATTAAGCATTAATAAAAGTTACAAAACTTAATTAGTTAACCATTAGTGAATGCTTTCTGGACCCTTATTGTAAAGTGTAACACATGTATCCCTTAGGGAACACATACGCTGAAGCAAAATGAGTTGAAATGTAGTTGAAGCAACACATATAAAGAATTCAACACATTTTATTTAGAATAAAACAGATAATCACAGATAACATCTCAACTGGCACAGAGAAGTACGGTGGCCCTGAGAGCTCACAGCACTGCAACTTAAGAAAACACATGCAGAAAGACAAAACACAAGAAAATTAAGAAAACATCTTCATCAATTTGACAACACATGCGCAGCATTTAGAAAACGCGATGCAAAGACCACAACACAATACATTAGAAAAACGCGCTGCAAATAGACAGCAACACAACAGAAGTGTTTCCAGAGGACACTTAAAAGTGATGCACACGCTTATGCTTATGCTTATGAGGCAGTTTAGCATTTATAATGTGTTACTTAATTGATGCATGTGTTACACTTTACAATAAGGGTCCAGAAAGCATTCACTAATGGTTAACTAATTAAGTTTTGTAACTTGTATTAATGCTTAATAATGTATTAATTAACTCTGAGCAGTGGACATTAATTAACTGCTTATTAATGCACTAACTACTGTGTTAGTTAATGTTAGGTAATACATTATAACGATTATTAAACTATTATTAAACTGTTAATTAATGCTTAATAATGCATTAACTAACGCTAATTAAGGGACCCTTATTGTAAAGTGTTACCGATTTCTGTTTATTTATGTTAGTGCTTATTTACAATGGACCTCAAGCTTGTAACTACGAGTCTGTTAGAAGTCAAGGAAAGCAGGAACAGGACAGGATTAGGAGAAATAACGCCCACAGGAGACTTGAAGTTGAAGAGCAGTGAGACCCAGCAGAAAATGATGCAGGCGTGATAGTGAGTGAGCAGCATTTACGTACCAAATTTAACCCTTTATCACTCATATTTAAATGTATTTTAAGACTTTGTTTATTTTTATTGTGTGAACAACAAGAAGCAATGAATGTTCAGTCCTGACAGTAAGATGACAGTGGATTTAAGTGATGTGAAGGTAGCCTAGATGGAGACCCTGAAGGTCTAAACTTCACTGCCAGCAAAAAAGACATGTAGAAAAATGGGTTAAGTGAGTTTGGTGATTCAGACAGCAGTGAATGAAATGACATGAAGAACCACAACAAAAGTAGAACATGATTCACTGAGAACACTGATTTGTGAAACAGGCAAGTAGAGGATAATGTTGGAGATGTTACACTAACAATGACTCAGCCCCCAAAGGTGAACACAGCTATATTCATAAACAAATGTTGTCCTTCAGACGGCCTCACAGCCCAGACACAAAGAGGAGGAGCAAACCCCACCCTTAGGGACTGAACATTTGGGGCTGCTGCCTTTCCTCTGGATTTCTCTGTGGTCTTGTGGTCCATGAAAGTGGAACTGGGGAAAACCTAACTTGGCATTAGAGGTGAGGCTGTGGTCAAGCTATGCAAAGCTCTCCCATCAAACCATAACTACTTAGTGTTTGCAGACAACAGCACTGGTGCTCAAGCTTCTTCAGGGACAGGTCTGTTTTGTAACCCTCCATAGGAATGGTTTATCTGGTTGTCAGGTTGTTACCAAGAGAAGAAGAGGATCTGTTGATGCCAGGGTGGAGAAAGAGGAAAGCACGGTCATTGTAAAGTGGTACGACGACAAACCTGTTATTCTGATATCATCCTATGGTGCAACCGAACCTTAAGACATTTGTGAAAGTCAACAGACCACAAATAGTGAAGGGGCACAACACATACCTCCTCATGCATGTGTACCACATGAGATCACACAGGTGGTACCTTTACCTGTTCAGAATGTTAGGCATCATTAATGCATAGTTGGTCTTCCACTATGACTGTGCACTACATAGGGCCCTGTTTGAACCATCTAAAGCATGCTAAGTGTATTAGCATGTTGCTGGTTAAGGGCACACAATTTGGGCTCTAAGTGAGGCGCATCAGTCAGCTCTCATTCTCTTCAAGAGCAAGGTGCTGCTGCAGGGAGGCATGTTGTTATCTACACAATAGACTATAGCTTGTCTGCTTTCATTGTCCCCTGAACATGCAGAACACACACACACAGGCCACTGCATAAAATACTATATGTGAGTGTGAGCATGTGGGCGTTGTTCTGTTTTGAGACTGGTGTCAGTCTCTGCAGGACTTCTTGATCTGTATCAGGCCTGAGTAGGCATCACCCTGTTGTGTGTAAGAGGAAGCAGTTAGAGTGCCTGTCTTCTTGAATCAGATTAGCCTCCTGCAGGTAGCATTAAAGAATATCACGGAGACAAAAGCTTGCTGTCCCCCACCTCTCTGTCTCCTTAAAAATGTATACACAACATATAGATACATTAGAACATGCCAACATATGAATAATAAATAAATGAATGAATAAATAAATAAATAAATAAATAAATAAATAAATAAATAAATAAATAAATAAAAAGGAAAATAAATAAATAAATGAATAAATAAATAAATAAATAAATAAATAAATAAATAAATAAATAAATAAATAAATAAATAAATACTCAGTTCTATAAACTGGACCCAAATCAAAGTGTTACGATAAAAATTTGCCATTTCAAGTCCCACAAAATTAAAAACACATTTTCCTTGCCTGTATTCAAGGATTCAAGGTTTTTATTGTCATTCCAACACAAGCTGTCGCATGATATGGAACGAAATTTAGATTCTCAGGTCCCGTATGAAGCCACAAAGAACACACAATTAAGAAAGAAGACAACAGTAATAAATATAAAAATATAAAAATGAATATTGTGCATGGACTGATTGAGTTGTTATGTTATAATGCAACTGTACAATGTGCAATGGTTGTGGTAGTCTGTTGTATTGTACTGTTATTATATTTATACTTCAGTAATCCTCCAAGAAACCCTGAGAATGTGAGGGTAAAAAAACCTCTGCAATGTTTCTGACGCCCACACTCTGAAAAACACAGCGTCTACAAGGAGATCTGAGTTTGCTCCTGTGGTGACCTCTTGATAGGGGTGATTTGCATAGCTTTCAAAACCCTTATAACTACTCGAACATTCCACTTCCTCCTACGCGATAGGGGTTTTGTTTCAGTGTTGTAGAGTCAAGATGTCAAGGGTTAGAGCCAGACACGCCAACTGCTTTGGTGTTTGTTTTAAAAATCACTATAAACCAGTCAGTTGAGAAGCAATGATAACAGTGGTTAGCTTGTGGGGTGTATGACAGTTTTAGACGTAATGTTTCAGCTGCAGCTCTGACCGTATCAAGCAGAGGAGTGTAAAGGGAAAAAAAGGAATATGGGATCACTCGCTCAAAGCGATAAATAATTGTACATCTAATTCGTGCAACGGCTTAAAGGCTCTGGTGTTAGCCTATTTTATGTTGAGAAAGCATAATCAATAACTTTCATTTATATTTTTCACATGTAAAATCCTTCATAAAATCCTACCGGGTCTCTCCTCCTCCACTCACGAGCAGCTTACGAAGCTCTACAAAGAGCACAGTGATTGGTCGGAAGGCAGAGTTTGCTATAAATTCTGTCTCTGCTTTGGTCTGCACCGCTCTGCACCCTCTAGCCTCAGGCAACATGCAGGCAGCCAATCAGCGCAGCACCTCATTCTCATAGCCCCGCCCTCTCAGACCACTGCATGGATAATGAGGTTAGAAACTGAGAGGCTGCAGATCCTCCACGGAGGCTGCATTTAGGATTCTTTTTGCTACTGAAGTCAAATCCTAGCTTAAAGGACAACAAGGCTAGAAATACCATCATATGGGACCTCGCAAATTCCAAACACTGGATGAGGATTTGTTGACCTTGACTCAACAGCTGATAACAATTTCCTTCAATTAAACTGCTCCAAATCCGAAGCCATACTTATTGGCACCCCCCACCAGGTCCAATCATCCCCCATAACCACCATCACCTTTTCTGGACAATCTATCCCCATTTCATCTGCTGTCACCAACCTCGGTGTGAGACTGGACCCTCACCTAACATTCGACAACCACATCAAACACCTGTCCAAATCCTGCTTCTTTCACTTAAGGAACATTGCCAAACTCCGCCCCTCCCTCACCGTATCTGACGCTGAAAAGCTCGTCCACGCCTTCATCTCCTCCAGGCTCGATTACTGCAATGCCCTCCTCATCGGGACCCCCATCAAAAATCTCCACAAACTCCAACTAATTCAGAACACCGCAGCCAGGATCCTACTCAGAGTCAGAAAACACGAACACATCACCCCAGTACTCCGCACACTTCACTGGCTTCCCGTCACCGCAAGAATCAACTACAAAATCGCACTCATCACCCATCAGTGCACCTATGGAGACGCCCCACTCTACCTAAAAGAACTCCTCACCCAGCAAACCCCAACCCGGAACTCACGCACTCCACATCAGAACCTCCTCCACCCTCCCAGAACCAAGCTCCGGACCATGGGAGATCGGGCCTTTTGTGCTGCTGCACCACGTCTGTGGAATTCCCTGCCCAGCCACCTCAGAACCCCACAGACTGTGGATGCTTTTAAAAAACATTTAAAGACCTTCCTCTTTAAAGAGGCTTTTAACTGATTTTAAGTACTGCTTTTAAAAGTTTGTTTTTACTGTGTGCCTGTAGCACTTTGAGATTTCTGGAAATGAAAAGTGCGTTATAAATAAAATGTATTATTATTATTATTATTAACAAATGACTTGCTCACTGATCCGAGCACAGAGCACTCTTTTATGCTAAACAAATGGAAAAGCATGATAAATATGATGTTGGTGGTTGTCTCGTGCAAACACTGCTTCCTAATTATGTGTGCTTGTTGTGAAAGAAAGCAAGCAAATGATACATTACAGTCCTTCTTTCTCTGGCAGAGAAGCTAGAATATCAGTAACAACTGTAGGATACATGCCCTCCTGTTTTACAGGGACCAGTTTAATGACTTTGTTTTTATCACAATTTCATCTTTTAGCTGTGGAGCTGGAAGGAAGAAGGATGTGGTTGAATAAAACAATCCATCTGAGACATCATCAAATGTCATCCTCAAATTCAAGAGCTGTTATCTGGAGCACAGGTTCTACCAGTCTCTTCCCTTTGTGTCTCCATGAACATTATTCCTGTTTCACGAATCAAAGTGCTCAGGAAGAGAAAGATGAACAAGGCTAGAACAGATTTCTTTATTTCACTGCTTTCACAATGACCGTCTCTGAGGACAATATATCATGTGCTTTTATTCTTCAGATCTGTTTAGCTTGGGAAATGTTTTCATCTTACGTCTGCAGTCCAGTTGGTGGTCTCATAGATTGAGCTCTTTGGTTTTTAAACAAAGTAAAGAGTCCACATCAAATGAAACAGACACTTATTGAGGCAGTCAGGCTCTGAGGTGTGAAGGAATGGGAAGATAATGATGTCAGACCAAAGGCATTATGGGTTTCAGTTAAATATCCTCAGAGCATTGTTTACTTAGTGTTCATAGCAAATGTGACAGGCCATCAACGCAGGCCTTTAGTGCACGGGAAGGTCATCCCTCAGTTTTCTCTGGAGTGTGAGCATTAACGTGCACGGACAGACCATCGTTCACTTGCAGCCCATTAACAGAGCCAAAGCGCTCTTTGAATGTACACAATACTAAAGTGTTCTGTACATTACAACATGAATCATGGATTAAGCTATGAATGAACTTCCGCTGCTGTAGATTGTGTTTATGATCTGTGCAGTTCATTCAGAATGTGCATGTCACTGTGAGTGAGGAAAAGTGAGGAAGCCTTTTTTATTCAATAGAGAAGAAAGAGAAGCTTTTATCCCTGCTAGCCTCCACAATAGCCTCAGCAGTTTCTCAGAACACTTACGAACACTGATGCAGTCAGACTGTCCTAACTGAATTTTCTAATTGCCCTCCAGAGCGTCCCTCTCCATTAGGCTTCAGGCCGGCTGGGAGGAGTGTCTTGGTTACAGAGCTACCAGCACACACACATACACACCCGCTGATGGCCATGCCTCAGAGATACTCCCACCAGAGAAGGAAAGCTAACACAGCGGCTGCGAGAAGGATGGAGAGGAGAAGCAGGGAGCGGAGGAAGAGCAGCAATAACAACAATCCAACTGGCTGCGAAAACCACCGCTCCAAGAAGCTGGCCATGCTCTCCAGGTACGGGCAACACTCAGATGCTCAAAACTAGAGCTGTATAGAAAACCTGGAGCAGACCAAGTTAGGATACTTGCCTTTTGAGGCTGAGCAGACTTCTTCTTAGACTGCTTATGATAAGATCTTAGTTTAAAATGAAATGCTACATTAAGAGTTGTAGAGTTTGACAACACAAGTATTGAATTATGTCACTATCAGCTGCACATCAATATTATGTAATATGCAAGATTGAACTTTATGTCTGAAACTAACTTTGTCCAGGTCCCTGATCCTGTGTCACACTAAGACCAGTGATGATAATTCAGAAGAGAGGCATGCTGGAAAAGAGTCTTACGAGCCCAGGACATGGGGCTGGAGGGAAAGTGTGACTGGGGATCGAACACTGTACAGAGAAACAGAGAATGGACAGTGGAGGACAACTCAGCAACTAGAAGAAAAGGAGGGCTATGGAGTCTGTAACCAGATGCATCAGAGCGGCTCACTCAAGGAGAGTAAAAGGAGCATGAGGAGGTCCTTCAGCATCAAGGTAAACAACAGGAGTGTTTATTCTGAACTTATTCTAACCTTTTGGAAAACTTGGTGATAGACCCACACATGTGGGCCGTGTAGCCAAGTCTCTGGAACTCCCTACCACTAACCATCCGTAACTCAGACTCTCTTCTACATTTCAAATCCAGCCTCAAAAAACACTCCTCTTTATTAGTATTCTCTGTAAACTCCTCACATGTACCTTTATTATTGCATTTCACCCTCCATTCATTGTTCTTTTCATAATGTGTATTGTTTGTTTTATTGAGTGTTTTTTTTTCATATTGTGTTAATATCAATCAATTAATTTTTGTTTGTATAGCACCAAATCACAACAAACGTTATCTCAGGACTCTTTTACAAACAGAGCAGGTCTAGACCACTCTATGTCAAATTATGAACAGAGACCCAACACCAAGACAGGGTAAGACTCAGTCTGACCCCACCTTAATCCACCATGAGCATTGCACCTCACAGTATTTAGCTAGTTACAGCGGAGAGGAAAAACTTCCTTTAACAGGCAGAAACCTCGAGCAGAACCAGACTCATGTTAGACAGCCATCTGCCTCGACTGAGGTGGGTCTGGAAAGAGGGATAGAGGGGAGTAAGAGAGAGAGGTGATAGTGATGAGAAGAGTAGAAGCTGTTGCCGCTGAAGTCCAGTACGTCCGTATCAGCTGGAGTCCAGAACGTCTGCAGCAGGAGGACGTCTATGGCAGCTCAGAGGAATCTACGAGACAAGGGAGCTCAGGGACTCCAGAAAGGTCTATGGTTAGTAACTTTAATGGGACAGGCAGAGTTAAAGTAAGTGATGAGGGGGTTGGGGGGAAGGGGGTGAGATAGGATCCCAGTGTGTTAGTGTGCCAGTTCCCCCGGTAGTCTAGGCCTATAGCAGCATAACTAAAAGCCGGTCCAAGCCTGATCCAGCTTTAATTATAAGCTTTATCAAAAAGGAAAGTTTGAAGCCTACTCTTAAAAGTAGAGAGGGTGTCTGCCTCTATGACCTTGACTGGTAGATGATTCCAAAGGAGAGGGGCTTGATAACTTAAGGTTCTACCTCCCATACTACTTTTAGAGATTTTTGGTATAACTAGCAAGCTAAAAAGAAGGTTAAAAGAAGGATTTTAAATTCTATTCTATATTTTATTGGGAGTCAGTGTAGAGAAGCTAACACTGGAGAGATGTGCTCTCTCTTCCTAGTTCTAGTCAATACTCGAGCTGCAGCGTTTTGAACTAGCTGAAGAGTTTTTAGAGACTTATTGGGGCAGCATGACAAAAGGGAATTACAGTAATCTAACCTGGAGGTAACAAATGCATGGACTAGTTTTTCTGCGTTGCTCTGAGACAGGAAGGTTTGTATTTGTAAGGTGAACTTGTATGTCCTGAAAGGTGCCCAGAAATAAAATGTATTATTATTATTATTATTATTATTATTATTATTATTATTATTATTATTATTGTTATTATTATTATTATTATTATTATTATGTTAGATACTAAGAGAAACTTATTTCATTCAGTATGTGGCAATACTCGGACGGGCACACCGACTACTAACCATCCACTGCTACAACTATAACTATAAAAACTCCATCTTATGCTTTGTTTTGTACTTTTAGAGCTTGTTCTGCTTTCTTAATTAGCTGAAGTGTTTAAATCTGTGTGTGTTTTTGCCCAGATCATGCCATGTTGAACTTCATGTAACGTCTGCGACTATGTTTCTATTTTCTGATATGACTTGATGATTAAGGTATCGTGTCCACTGCCACCGTTTGCGCTGGGAGTGTCCACTACCTCAATTTCAGAGTGCTTCTCCCCAGCATTTACTGTTGCTAGGTTCTGTTTTAAAAAGCTCTGTATGCTTCTTACTTTCATTCAATGGCATTTCAACAAGAAACTGTAAAAACCTCGAAAATTAGAGTTTGATAACTTTTGTCGTCCATACGAACCTCCGCCATTGTTGTTGACAAAGTTCAATCAAATCAAGAAGTGACATTGCTGAGCGAGGCGTTTTTCCAAAAGTTGAACTGTTTACAACTGAGCGTGCCATTGCAAAAAACGACAGCATTGGAGACGCCATTTTTCTCCTTTTGATTTCTTCATGAGGACTCCAGCCACTTGGAGTGTAACCCTAGGTCCATGCAGCAATGTTGAATGTCCCATGAGACACATAAGCCTCCCATTCCTCCACTGGTTCATGTACCACCAGTAGACAAGCCAGAAGACGGCTATTGAAAAATATCTTTTTACACTAGAAGACATTCATGCTTCGTACAACTTATAGATCTGTCCATGCAATTTGGATTTTATTGAGAACTCTGGTTTTCATTTGTAGTCCAAGCAGTATTGCCCAATCACATTTCAGCAGGTTTTGCTTGTATGCAGGAAAACATTTGACCATTAAAGAGACAGAACACAAAGCTATGAGGCCATCATGTTATCCAAGGAAACACTAAGTGTCACCTTAAGATATGAAGCTTCCCAAACAGACATCAGCACATCAATGCAGACAACAACCTGGTCCAGGTAGTGACCCCTCAGTTCAGACTCAGTGAGGAGTCTCAAGTAGTTGCATGTGACTGACTAGCTGACAGAGGAAGAAGTCTCTGCCTTGATATTAGCCACACCATGTTCTCCTCAGGTGTCAGATACCTGCCCTAAAAACCTCAAGTTGTTGGCCGAATGTTGTGTCATGATTTCAGATGTTATGATGGATTTGAATATAATTCTATCTCTTTGACTCAAAAGTGCATATGTTAAAGGAGTTCACTTTGCACACATGGCTCCTGCAACCTCCCTATAAAGGTCAATTTATCCCACTCTAAACATCTTTGACTAAATGTTAACATTTGGTGAGCAACCAATACAAACATATTCAACAGCTTTCTTTCGTGGCTGTGTAATACCCAGATATCGTGGTTGCTGTGCCCTCACCCTTTGCTCCATGTCAACATTTTCCTGTCTCAGTGTAATAACAGGCACACGCTCTGTGTTGGTGTGAGACTAGTGGCCAGCCTGAATGTCAAACATTCAGACAAAGATGGGGTTTGTTCTGATTCTGAAGCTCAGTCTCTCAGCACATTCCTCTAATGTTCAGCATGGTTGGACTGTCAGCTGCTCATCACTAACCTTACCTTTATAAGTGTTCTAGGTCAGACTCATACCTTCCTCAAACTGTCACCATATTGAGTTTGATATTTAGGTCTGAGCCATGTGAGTTTCTAGTGAATTATCACAGGTGAAATGGCAGGTGCAAATTACTTACATTTAACTCAAACAGAAAGTCAGTCAGCCTGCAGGCTCATCCACATTGGCTCCTCATCATTTCATATACTAATCATCAATAACAGACAATGCATGTCAATCAGGTGCCATGCTTCCTTCACTAATGAGCCATTAAAGTAAACACTATAAAAATGCAGCATGTGAGTTCACCTGTCTTCAACCAGATCCAGTATTTGATGTTTGTCTAATATTTGCTGAGTTTACAGTGTTACACACACTACTGTAGCAGCATGAAAACTGGGACATGTTTTGTTGTGATTCTCCATGTTGACATGTTTGGGTATATAGAGAGAAATAAATGATATTTTCATCAGTCTGCAGCATTGGTCTGGTGTAGTGTTTGGTGAATTTATTGTATATTTGCACTTTCTCTGTGTACTTCACTTACAGGACTCTGATCACTGAGAAGTAGAATTTAAAGTGTTTTAGGTTAGCAGCAGCAGTGTGTGACTGCTTCAAACAGAATTCAGTCATATGAAACGTGTGTGTTTCATATGGTAACAAAATATGGTTTTGGTAAATGAGTGTTTAGTTTTCATAAGAGTGTTTCATTTTGCAAAGGATCTTAGGTGTTCTGCTACTTGTGTGTGTGTGGTCGTGTGAACTGTGTGTAGTGTTTTGACAAAATGGGCCCTGTTTTCAAAATCGTGTTTAAGCAATCGTAAAAAAACTGTAAGCAATCGTGTCTACAACCAGATGGCTGAGTTTAAAAACCAATTGGCTCAGGTGTGGTCATGTGGTAGTCAGTGCAGGAAGTGACCTCATGATATACTTCTGTGTCTAATGTATACAAGTGTGATTAGTGTTCTGTAAATCACTGTGTGTGTTGTTTTGAAAAAAGTGTGAGGCTGACATTGTGCTTATGGTGGTGCAGATCTGGGTCGATGTTTTACTCTAACTACTAATCATTGTTTTCCTTGGATGTATGCCACCTTTCTGAAGCACTGTGTGTTTGTGTGTGTGTGTGTGTGTGTGTGTGTGTGTGTGTGTGTGTGTGTGTGTGTGTGTGTGTGTGTGTGTGTGTGTGTGTGTGTGTGTGTGTGTGTCACTGTAGGAGAGCAGTATCTGGAGGATGTGTGTAGCCACTGGTCCTGCTGAGGAGGTGTGTGGACCACAGACGGCTGATAACAGCGATCAGACGGAGTACAGAGACACTCACAAGGAGGCAGGAAGGAATGGAACAAACCTGCACAAGTAATGAAACACAGCAAACACCTTAACTCTTCCTCCTTTGTCCTCAGGAACATGCTTGAAGAACTGAGTATTACTGTATTAACAAAAATACCTTTTTATTATCAGGCTCAGTGAAGAAAAGCATCTAATACCCATTAGGATAGAAAGCAATTGAAAAAATGGACTTTTATAGACCAAATTAACTTATTGTTTTTATCTATCTTGGTTGCTTTATTTATTTATTCTATTTCCTTTATCTTCATATATTGCTTTTATCTCTTTTTATGTCTTTACTTTCTGTTATTGTCGTTTAGCTTTTATTTATAGAGCTTTAATTTCTTTCACCGCTTTTATCTTTTAATATTTCATCAATATTGATGATTCTATCTCTCTTAATTGCTTTTATTTCACCTTACTGCTTTTTTTCTTTTCCTTTTTTAAACTTTGTTTATTGGCTTTTTCACAATTACATTAAAAAAAACTCACATTTCACGTACAAATGCACAAATAGAGACACAACACTGGACAGTCAGCTTTCCCCCTAAACAAAAACAAAAACAAACACACAAAGAGAAAGTTCAAATAAAAAACAAAACGAAATGTGTATAAGTAAAATAAAGAAATTAAACAACAATAATAATAATCATATAATAATACATAAAAATATACACAGTGATACTTTTTTGGTTGTTATTTTGTCAAGGGGTCCATGAGACAAGTGTGAGTGTGAAGGGAGATAAAGAGTGGACATAAACAAAAACAGAGCAAAATATAAAGTATCAGTAAATAAACAATACAATAGTTGTGTGTAACTCACAATCACTTCATTGCTTTTACCACTCTTTTACTGCTTTATTCCTTTCTACTGCTCAGAATTCCTTTTTCTTGTGTCTTTTCTTTTATCGCTTTAATCTTCTTACTCCCTCAGTCCCTTTGGTCTAAGTTCATATTGTTGGGTTCTTGTGACGGTGGGTTAAATTATTGTTAAAGCTCTATAATCAGCTGACAATGACATAAAGGCATGTAAATATGACAAGGCATTATGGTAATGGGATAATTAGTATATAGTGTAAAATAACTAGAGACATTGAAGGTCACAACAACATACAGAAGTATGGCGGTACACTCTTATTTTGCAAATGAAGCGTATTATCGAGGCTCGTGGAAAATCAAAGGAGGGGATATAGATCATCATTCATTTTGGATTGATGTAATCTATCGAGGAGAACAGTCTGTAAAACTCAGCTGCTCAGAGCTAGGTGTAAGATTTAAGATGTCATGTATGCTATGTTCAATCTCAATCAATCAATCTTTATTTGTATAGCACCAAATCACAACAAACGTTATCTCAAGACTCTTTTACAAACAGAGCAGGTCTAGACCACTCTATGTCAAATTATGAACAGAGACCCAACACCAAGACAGGATAAGACTCAGTCTGACCCCACCTTAATCCACCATGAGCATTGCACCTCGCAGTATTTAGCTAGTTACAGTGGAGAGGAAAAACTTCCTTTAACAGGCAGAAACCTCGAGCAGAACCAGACTCATGTTAGACATCTGCCTCGACCGAGTTGGGTCTGGAAAGAGGGATAGAGGAGGATAAGAGAGAAGTGATAGTGATGAGACAAGTAGTAGAAGCTGTTGCAGCTGGAGTCAAGCACGTCCGTATCAGCTGGAGTCCAGAATGTCTGCAGCAGGAAGACGTTTATGGCAGCTCAGAGGAACCTACGAGACAAGGGAGCTCAGGGACTCCAGAAAGGTCTATGGTTAGTAACTTTAATGGGACAGGGAGAGTTAAAGTAAGTGATGAAGGGGTTGGGGGGAAGGGGGTGAGCTAGGATCCCAGTGTGTCAGTGTGCCAGTTCCCCCGGTAGTCTAGGCCTATAGCAGCATAACTAAAAGCCGGTCCAAGCCTGATCCAGCTCTAACTATAAGCTTTGTCAAAAAGGAAAGTTTGAAGCCTACTCTTAAAAGTAGAGAGGGTGTCTGCCTCCGGGACCCTGACTGGTAGATGATTCCAAAGGAGAGGGGCCTGATAACTGAAGGTTCTACCTCCCACACTACTTTTAGAGACTTTAGGTAGGATCAGCAGGTCTGCATGTTGGGAGCGTAGAGTTCTAGAGGGGTAATAGGACACTATGAGCTCTTTAAGATATGAAGGTGTCTGATCATTAAGAGCTTTGTAGATCAGAAGAAGGATTTTGAATTCTAGTCTAGATTTTATGGGGAGTCAGTGTAGAGAAGCTAATACTGGAGAGATGTGCTCTCTCTTCCTGGTTCTAGTCAGTGCTCGAGCTGCAGCGTTTTGAACTAGCTGAAGAGTTTTTAGAGACTTATTGGGGCAGCCTGATAAAAGGGAATTACAATAATCTAACCTGGAGGTAACAAATGCATGGACTAGTTTTTCTGCATTGCTCTGAGACAGGATGTGTCTAATTTTAGAAATATATGTTGAAACTATCTCCCCGGGTGTAACCCCTAAATCATTAGTAGATTTTAAACCCCATCCTAACTAGAAATGAAGTTCAAACAAGTCTACGCTTGAACTTACGCAGAGCTGGTTCAACCTGCAGGGCTGGTTTTCATTTGTAGTCCAAGTGTCTTCAGCACCACGTCTGTGGGCTTTGACTGTACATGGGAAAACAGGTGTGGAGAGTTAAAAAGAACCACAAAGAAATCCTTGAACACATCACCAAAAAGTTAGCTTCAAGACGTCTTTAAACAGAAATCTGCATGCAGGTGCAGCTAATATCTGCTCTCAGGTGTCTTACTTCAATGCTAATCCTAATCTCACTTTTTAAGCAGTGTGGCTGTAAACGAATAGAAGGTTCAAAAGAGGAAGTCCTTTTTTGGTAACAGCTGGTTGCACCTGTTACCTAAAAAGTTAGCCATCACTCTCAGAGGCTGTTCTGTCTTCAGAGGACAGGGCTCCATTTGGGTGGAGATAAATATGTTTGACTTTTGCAACTCTTCATAGTTTTGGCTTGAACAGCTTATTTCTAATCCAAACAGCAGTCATTTATTCTATTATTGAATGAGTCACTTTGGTTTCCACTCGTCCTTGTGTGCTTGTTTCCTCAGAGGCTGCAGCTTCCTGAGCCCAGACAAGCTGGCACCCTTTAACGGACAGTTTCTAAACGGCAGCGCTTTGGTGGTGGAGGAGAGACTGAGGAGCATCCACATGAAAGCTAACTGTGAGGTAACGGACCTCAAACATCTTCTTGGATCTTCTTGTTTGAACGTCATTGTTGTCTTTACATCGTGTTTAACATTTTTATACCCCTCAGTTCAGCGTTCTCTCACATCACCTGCAAATATTTACAGATCAATATCATCTACAAATAATTCAATACATTACGGCAAGAAGCACAGTCAGACACCAAACAAAATCACTTCTGTGCACTTTGCACTCCGCTGCTTTTCATAACACTGTCTCAACATCATCGTCATTTTTGTCCATTTCTGCATCAGCAACAAACTCATTTCCAGTGCTGTCTTCTTATTGTGCATACCTCTACTTTAGAAGGAACATCAAGCCTGCATCTTAGATGTTGATTTTGGACAGTTCTCTCTTTAGCTGGTTGTAAAGTCACTCTGATGCTTCAGTTCCCTTTATATTTACAGATGCAATTGTCTCGATCGCTCCTCTGTGACTGCATTTCCCTTAACTTCCCATCCAAACCTCCTGTGGCTTGATAACCAAACTTGCGTGCTTGGTCTCAATGTGCCGCTAAAGCTAACTTTGTGTCGTACGCTCATTAGCCAGCACCTCTTTGCAAATTACACGCTTTGCCAGTGAAGCATCATCAGGACCTATCGATAAAAATCAAACCTTGTCATGGTCGTACCAACCTCTGTTTTCTGCTTGCACCAGAATTTGTCTCCTCATCAATCCATTTGGCCTCACGCATTACTGAAATTAGCTACACAGATGTTTACAGGTATTTTATCTGGTTTACCTTTTATCACTCTGCCTCACCCTCAAAACCCCTAATCCAAGGTGAAGGCAAACTTTTAGGTTACCTTTCTGTTACCCTCTCCAGAATGTAACACGATGTGACATGGCACATAAACAGTGAGCACTCTCCCAACAAAGAGACATTGAAAAAAGGAAACAACTACGACCACCACTGAAGTTTTTTTTCACATGCTATAAGCAACTGATGGATTCTATCAGCATCCAGGGGTTGTTCTTCCTTCTTGTCTTTCCATGGCATGCAAAGGGATCTCAGTAGGGCTCTTAAGAATCACAGCGACTTAGCTGTGATTGGAGATCACGCCTTACTTTATCATTAGGTGATGACATAAAGATACAAATAGGCATCACTCTACATAGATAGGTATGGTTAATAAAGTGATTCCTGGTTTCAGACACTTTACAGGCTCTGCAGGCCGGGACAGTGTTCTCTGTCTGCACTGTTTCTGTGTGGGCAGGACATTTTCCAAGTGCCTCAGTCTACCCACAAGATGTAAATGACAACGCTCTATTAGATCATAAAAACAAATAGGATATTTATATTTATGTTTGTGCATTCTAGCTGACACTGTGTTCAACCTTTTGGAGAAATAATAATGATAATATTTGTAGAGCATGTTCAAAATGCTTCTGAAGCATACATGCACAACTTGCAGAGCATACATACAAACCCTTAATAACAAGAAGTGTCTGACAGAGAGCACGGTCATACAAATATCAGCAGAATCCCACAAACAGAATGTATAAAACTGCTAAACTATATAAATTAGTTCAAAAAGGCATGATCACCTCTGGATTTAAACTGTACCTGATGTAACCACTGGCTAACTGTCCGTTATCCCACAGCATGCTGTGTTTTTATTGCTCCCAATTAGCCATAAAAGGCAACACATGAGGTGCGTTTTGTGACTCAGTATTTATTATTTTGGTGTTGCTGAGGCACGCCTCATCATCCTGCCGAGTATTTGTGAGTCACTTTGAGGGGCTGTGGAAACCCAAGTAACAGAATGACAGAGAGAGAGGGAAAAAAGACATGTTGGAAAGAGTGTGAACAGCAGAAGCTCTGCTGAGTTTTCTATTCTTTCTTAGCAGATTCTTTCATTTCTGTATTATTTTACAATGGCTCCTCTTAGTGATTAAACAACTCCTTTTTACTTTGTTTATACATCACAAATTCAGTCAAATACTTCACACAAGATTACAGATATGACTTGAGTATCTTATATGAGTCAAATAAGTTACAATCTCTCATACTCCACAATAATTCAGAGGGATGAACTGTCTTCAAAAGCTGTCATTGGGCGAACAGTGCTAAGCCCAACCCCTTAAACGGTGGTCTCAAATTAGATCTTAAGTTTTCCATTCATGTGGGTCTCATGAGGATATCTATTGTATTTGCACTAAGTGCAGTTCAGTTCAGTTTGCTGAGGCTCTTTTCACACATGCACTGCACTGAAAAGATGCATGTGAAGCTTGGTGAGCCTCTGTGTGAATACAGCCGATAAACCAGTTGGCCATTCACAGCGATCAGTGACTCATCAATTAGACTCTCAAGAGCCAATGTCAGATGACTTTACTAAACTATACCATAGTAAGCTATACTAAAGTATACTACACAAAAGTATACTACACAAAAGTATACTACACTGAAGTATACTAAACTAAAGTATACTAAACTAAAGTATACTAAACTAAAGTATACTACACTAAAGTATACTACACTAAAGTATACTACACTAAAGTATACTACACTGAAGTATACTAAACTAAAGTATACTAAACTAAAGTATACTACACTTAAATATACTAAACTAAAGTATACTAAACTAAAGTACACTACACTAAAGTATACTACACTAAAGTATACTAAACTAAAGTATACTAAACTAAAGTATACTTCACTAAAGTATACTACACTAAAGTATACTACACTAAAGTATACTAAACTAAAGTATACTACACTAAAGTATACTAAACTAAAGTATACTACACTAAAGTATACTACACTAAAGTATACTACACTAAAGTATACTACACTAAAGTATACTAAACTAAAGTATACTACACTAAAGTATACTAAACTAAAGTATACTACACTAAAGTATACTAAACTAAAGTATACTAAACTGAAGTATACTACACTAAAGTATACTACACTAAAGAATACTACACTAAAGTATACTACACTAAACTACGCTATGCAGTGCTATTTTACTATTCTTTATTGTACTACACTATACTACAATACACTATGCTGTACTATACTATATAGTACAGCTATACTATAACATAATATATTATGCTATGCTATAATATACTACATTGTACTGTACTGTACGAGTACTACTATACTGTACTGCACTTTACTACACTATGCTACACTATACTGTACTATACTATACTGTACTGCACTTTACTACACTAAACTACACCACATTACACTACACTGCACTATAGCAGTGAATATACTCCATTGGTATACATATAAGCCTCATTCATTCATAAGCAGAATTATAATAGAGATTAAATGTGAATTGTATCTAGGATATTCTAGTAGAGAATTTTTAGGGGACATACCTATGCTGCACTTACAGTTAGTTGTTCACAGATAATAGTTCTCTGTCTTTTTGTGTTGTGATTTCTAGGACACTTCCTCGTGTGAAGACAATCTCCATTTGAACAGTCTGACTTCAAGCCCACAGCATCAGACTCTCCTTTCCCCACGTGGTCCTCTGTCTTTGTCTGGATACACCCATGAGGAACTCTTGGCCAACAACAATCACCTGAAGGTAAACTGATCCTGAAGTAGAGTACTGCTCAACCTACTATGATACTTTACATCATGTTTTAACGTGTTCTTTATGTCATACAGTACTGTTTGGGGAAGAACTGTCCATGTCAATTATTCTCTGTATACTTTAGATTTGTGTGTGTGTGTGTGTGTGTGTGTGTGTGTGTGTGTGTGTGTGTGTGTGTGTGTGTGTGTGTGTGTGTGTGTGTGTGTGTGTGTGTGTGTGTGTGTTTATGTCTTCATGTGTAGTTACCAATCCCAGAGGTGAATGAGGACAGGTGCTGGGAAACTGAGGAGACTGAGCAGAGCCCACCAGTAGAGATGCCTGGTGATACAACATGTTCCAATCCAACAAGTATGCATCAATTCATTTTTATTGAGCTCTGATCATTTGCCATTCAATTTCAATCAGTTAAAATCATTACAATTTAAATAAGAACATTAGTCTGACTAAACTTTGACCATTTCATGAAAAAGGGTAAACGTTTAACCCTCCTATTACCTTTGGGGTCAATTGGACCCCATAATGACTAACATCATTTTTTGGCTTCATATTTCATGACTTTTCCTAATTGAATGGGGACAACTGGGAAAACATAAAATCAAAATGTTGATATGTTCCAATTTCCTGTGAAAAGACATTACTCATCTGTGTTCCTTGGGGTCAATTTGACCCCAGGCTGTTTTAGCTGTATATAACATAAGAAATATCAACATTTTACACACATTTGTTTTGGTTGTTTTGATATTGAGGTCACTATAACATACATTTTTATGACCTAAAACAGCCTCCCTCAACCTTCAGATTGAGATATAATATTTCCATCCACCATGTCTCTAAAGACATTCAATGATGTGACCTGTGTCATACGTTTTGATAACATAGAAACAAGGCAGGGCCGATGAGAGCATGACAAACTCACAGCAGTTTGATGTTCTGTTTTAAAAATAAAGTCCTTCTAAATGTTTAAATTGTGTTTAAGGTTGAAATATATTTGATTTAAAGGCTTTTTAGGTAGTCAACAAAGAAACACAAAGTACCTGACACATAAACCTGGGTAACAATCAGTTTCTGGAGGTTTAAATGGCTGGGGTCAAATTGACCCCAAGGATAAAAGATGTTAGTACATTTGAGGGGAACAGGAGGGTTAAAAAGATCATGTTGGGAAAAATAAACAGCCCTTTGACTTGAGCACAGATTCATCATCCTTCATGAGAAATGTGAACCGTTCATTCCACTGCAGCTCAGTGTGGGAGCAAGATGTGTTCACGTGTCGGCCAAAGCTTTTAGAGTAGTGAGAGGATAGAGAGGATGATGGGGAAGTTGTTTGTAATATTGTCTCCTGGGAGGTGTGAGGTCAGAGATGTATATGTTTTCAGAAACAGGAAGTCATATCGCACAAGGGAAATGTGGTCCTAATTGAGTAAATGGCTGTGCGCACAGTGTCAACCATGTGCAGCTGAATTAAAAAGACTTTAGATAGCACTGTAAGATTGTGATGATATAAAGTTTAGGAGCTTCTTAGACTCACTGCAGTCAGGATATTACAATGCTCATGTAGGGACTCCATAAGCACATTAAATGTTACCCAGATAGGTGTGGTTTTGTATTCTCCTCACAATGAAGGTGCTTCCCTTTAAACATATCAGGAATATGTTCCCAAAATGAGGGATAAAGTGATGATCTTAAACCGTCCCCTTATGCCCATTTATTTAATTTAATGAACACAGCACGCCACATTTACCTTGCACACTTTCTCAGGGGCGTAGAGTAACTTGTCACCAGCTGTGTCCAAACACATCAAACGAGCCTTCAGCAGCCCAAATGTGTGCTCTACTACGGCACGGGTGTGGGCATGGATGTTGTTATAGCGCACCTCTTGGGGGTTCAGGATTCGCAAGTCATAAGCCAGGTTATAAGGCCATATCCCCGGTCACCTATAAACAATAACATTTTAGCATAAACAGGATAGAGACTTATGATAAATATAACATAAGATATGCTCACCAACAAGCCATCCATTTCTTTGATCAGGGGTTCCCAAAGTGGGGGTCGGGACCTCCTGGGGGGGTCGCAAGACACAAATGGGGGGTCCTGAGATGTTTTTTTTTAAGTTATCTAAAATAGTACATTTAACCCATTATAGTAAAAATATATTAAAAAAAGGTAGAAGCTAACCTTAAAAATAAAACCTTGAAAATAGAAAATGTGATGAGTTTTCTGCTATTCTTTTTGCCAGATGACTATATGACAGTCAGCTGGCAAAAAGATACCTATATGACATTCTCATATGAAGGTTTGGCACTTGTATTTTGGGGTTCGCGGGATGAAAAGTTTGGGAACCCCTGTCTTAAAGCTCCTGCCTCCAAACGCATCCCCACAGTGCTGCTGTTTAAAATGAATGTCTTCAAGCACATCAAAATAAAAAATGTATTAAGGCTTAAATAGGCTCCAACTAATCAACTGGTTTTGGCAACCGATGCGCTAATTCATGGCACTGTTGGTGGGAGGGATCGACATTTTTTTAATGCGTACATTGTCATCATATTTTTAATTGTAAACAAAGTATTTAATTTAAGATTCAATATTCTAATTATGATAAGGGTGAAAAGGAGTCAATTTCATGCTTATTTGATACATTTAGTCAATTCACCGTTTTTATTATTGAATTCTATTAAAGGCTTTTTTCTTTTACTGAAAGTAGTTTGAATATGTCATGCATTTAGTTCAAAGGTTCAAGGTTCAAGGTTCAAGGTTTTCTTTATTATTTGTATAAATTTGCAATTTGTCTTTCAGTCAGCGGTGACACAAACAAAACAGTACAACACCAACATCAAAACATTCAAAACGGTAACAACAGTTACAAAAAAGAGTATGTTTACATTTTCTGAGAAAGTTGGTCGTCATCATTTGTGTGTACGCCCTGAGGAAGTTCTATTTTTGTTTGCAGTGTAAGAATAAATTCGAGTAAGAACATATTGATGAATCCCAGATCTGTGCTTCAAACGTTTGTATCAGTTTAAGCACATATTCGTGCGTACGCACTTTTAGTGAATGAGGCCCATTGACTTTTCTTTTCTGATGATGACGTGCGTGACCAGGTGTTCGTCCGTACTGGATTGGGGATCTGGATAGCATCATCATGAAGACCCCTGAGCTGTGTCCCAGTCACCCTCATGTGAATACTGGATTTTATGGAAACAGGAAGTCTCTGTCGCAGCTGCTGGAGTTTTCTCACACGTCCACACAGGTACTGAATTTATCTGAGATTATCATTAGATTACATCGAGAGCAGCAGTAGCTCAGTCTGCAGGGACTTGGCTTGGAAACCATCAGCTGGCTGTTTCAAGTACAGACCAAAGCATGGAGGATGGACTGATTGCTGAGGAGGTTAATGCTGGGGTTCCCTTGAGCAAGGCATTGAACCCATGTTTCAGTAATACAGTGGAAATAAATATGCTAGTTAGTTTCAGTGACTGAAATATGATTTTTTTTTCCAAAACATTTTCAACCTCACTTAAACAAATACTGCGTATGTATTTAGTTTGGTTTTGGAACATCTCTTCAGAGCTCTTGGTTCCTTGTTCGGGGGCTGAGGAGCAGTGCATGATGTTCTTGTTTCTCCCTGTCTAGCCCTAGCAGTAGCTACATATTTCACACTGAGCAGCACTTTGCACCTTAGCATATTGACTTTACTTACTGGATACACTGATACTGATGTACTAGAGGAAGGTGCACATCCATTAAGAATCGCAGTGACCTCTAGTGGTTAACTAAGCTATGATGAGAAGAGGCTTAAAAAATAAGAATTTTGCTTTTACCCTTAGAAGATTGACCCAGTCACAGATACAGGCAATAAATCAACAGCTGTTAGTCTGATGTAGTTCTTCAGTTTGCAGTTCAAACTTAACAGTCAACACAAAACACATCCTGTAGGAGAGCTTCTCACAAATCATGAAAAATAGTTCATGGTTTACAGAGAGGGAGCAGAGAGATCTTTCCTATTAGACAAGATTACTGGCTTTATCAAATGTGACTGATGCTGACTGACAGTGTGTGTGTGTGTGTGTGTGTGTGTGTGTGTGTGTGTGTGTGTGTGTGTGTGTGTGTGTGTGTGTGTGTGTGTGTGTGTGTGTGTGTGTGTTTGTGTGTGTGTGGGACATCTCCAGCCTTTGCAGCGCTCCTCCCGTTCCCTCAGCTCTGCCCAGCTGGTACACTCCTGCAGCAACGTGCAAGCCTTCATTATCTGTCACATTGTGCTGATGAAAGGTCACGGCAAGGTAGGAACATCACACCTTACCCAAGTGCTTTCAGCGGGTCAGTACTCTACACTTCTAAACTTCACTCCTTGGCATACCTCCTAGGACTTCTCATCCACTACCAGAACCCTTTCTTTCCCCACCATGTCCCAGTTTCTCTTTTTTATCTAAAATGCATTACCCATGGTGCACTTCATGATGCTTTCAAACTCTCCCAGGCGTTTCTTAATGCTAACTGATCTGTTTAGCAGCTGAAATAAGAACCCATTGGCTGAAGGTGTTGAGCCCAGCTTAGACGCCGGGGCTGCAGCTATGCGTCACGTCTCGATGATGGTTCTTCTTCCAGGTCTTTGCTGTAAACTGCCTCGTCACTGTACGTCCTGGTGACCGCAGTAAAATGCATTTAAAATAACTGGAGATATAACTCAGCTTCTTGCTGTGTTCTGGTGTGCTTAGTCATACTTGAATCAGAATTAAACTGATAAGATTTAATCACAACCTCAAAATCCTCATTCAGAGTGTGTCTGAGTAAATCAGCTTCTTTTGAAAATAAACCACAGTACCACAGGTCGGTGATGAACTCTGACAGTCTTCTGTTTTTCTGATTACATGTGTTGTCTGTGGTAAAGTATTAATACTTTGGTCCTCCCACTGTGTCTAGGGTCTTGGTTTCAGCATCGTAGGAGGGAGTGACAGCCTTTATGGACCAATGGGGATATATGTGAAAACCATTTTTCCTGAGGGGGCAGCAGCTGCTGATGGACGACTGCAGGAAGGTGAGTGATGACATAAGGCCCACTGAGAAACTTAAGGACAAGTGTAGGAGTAATGTGATTGGTCTATTTTTCTTCAGAGTGCTTTTCTTTGCTAACCACTGAGACAGCTCTGAATCACTGACCAGAGTGACTCTGACTTTTTTAATGGATTAACTGGACAGTTAAGGTACATCACTTCATGGAAACATTTAGAGTCATTCCGACTGAATCAAAAGTAACATAAGACAAAGCAGTGCAGTCTCACAGGATTATTTAAAATGACTACAGCTTTTTATCACTTTCCGCCTGATAAAGGTTCAGGTCCTATTTGCACAACTGATGTTTTGCCGTGTCAACAGCAAACTGCATGTCATCAGTGGCAAATTTGCATCATGGGGTCCCCCAGGGTGCAGTTCTGGGCCCAACACGTTTTTCAGTTTACATGCTCCCTCTTGGAAATATAATACGGAAATATAATGTATATTTCCACTTTTATGCTGACGACACGCAAATATACCTCCCCATCAGAGCTGGTGACCGGTCAAATATCGAAATCCTTCACAAGTGTCTTGAAGAAATAAAATCACGGATGGCAGACAACTTCCTTCTACTCAATAACAATAAATCAGAAATCATTCTTATTAGCCCAGCAGCACAAAGAACCCTCATCATGCCCAACCTAGCAACCTAGATCATTTAGCTATCCCTGTAAAAACATCAGCTAGGAATCTTGGAGTCATTTTTGACCAGGACTTGAACTTTGAACCACAGATCAAGAAAGTTGTCCTGTCCTGTTTTTATCAGCTCAGAAATGTTTAGAAGGTCAAGTCCATTATTTCATCCAAACACGTAGAAAAACTCATTCACGCTTTTATTTCCTCCCACCTTGACTAACTCACTATACTCCTGTCTCAACCAAAAATCAATCCACCGACTTCAGACAGTTCAAAACGCAGCAGCTCAGCTTTTAACTAAAACACGTCACATCAGCCTGATTTTAGCATCCCTACACCGGCTCCCTGTTGTTTTTAGGATAGATTTTAAGACACTTTTAATCACTTTTAAAGCACAACACGGACTCGCCCCTCAATACATCTCTGAGCTCTTATCTCCCCATAAACCAGGATGCAGTCTGAGATCCTCTGGCAGCGCTCTGCTTGCTGTTCCACGGTCTAGACTAAAAACTAAAGGGGACAGGGCCTTTGCTGTCAGAGCCCCCTGACTGTGGAACAGCCTGCCAGAGGAAATCAGACTCGCAGAGTCAGTCCCTCATTTTATCACACCTTTATAGTAAAGCTTGTATTTTGTGAATTTAATTTAAAGGTGACATATCATGCAAAATTGACTTTTTAATGGTTCTCTACCTGAGATATGTTTCCCTGGCATGTCTACAAATCCCCCGAGAATGAAAAAAATCCATTCTGCCCCTGTTCTGATTTCTCCACCTTTCTGTAAATGTGTGTGAAACCAGCCGTTTCAGACTTCAGTGTTTTTGTTACGTCACAACAATATCCGGTCTGTCAGGGAGTCAGAGCTCGGAGCTTGTTCAGCCCATAGACTGTATAAAATACAACTCAACCCCTCCTCTGTTTTTCATTCCCTGCACACATGTGTGCTAACAAGGAGCTTAGGAGGGAGGCATGCTAGTTGTAGGCTGTCTTAATAAACACAATGGTCGGTTTTACTCCCCACGTCTGCAGATTTGAAGATCTAGTGGATGATTTTTACTTATCATGGATAAGTGCTAGCGCTAGTTAGCATAGCCACATAGCTACATGTTCGTAGCTGTATACCAAGACACACGTCGACATACTGACAAATAAAACAACCAGAAACACTAAATCTGTGACCAATGGTTCAGAAAGGTCCTGCTGCAGGCGCCTCTCCTTCAGGATCAGACTCTGGATCAGATTCAGAGGGTTGAAGTAACGTGATCTCTGAGCAGCCGTGTATATTCAGCCAACATGTAAACATTAGATCAACGTGCTGGAGAGCCGAGGCACATCCACTTCCTGAGGGGGCGTGGTCAGAGGGAAAACAGAGTGTTCTGAGCAGGGCTGAAGAGGAGGGTTTTTCAGGCAGACCAGAATCTGATTTCAAAGTGTTTTTTTGGGCATAAACTTTAAAGACATGTTTTGTGTTTTTATTGTTTTTGTGAAGCACTTTGTTGCTTGTATCGAAAAGTGCTATACAAATATAGGTATTATTATTATTATTATTATTATTATTATTATTATTATTATTATTATTATTATTATTATTATTATTATTATTATTATTATAAAAAGGTTAAAAATACTGGTCTAATGAAGCATGGAGACGGGCCTTTATTTAAAGAGTAAACTTTTTGTACTGCAGGTCCACAAAGACAAGAGCTCATATCCATTTCACCTTATTCCCTCTTCAGCACAGTCAGCATGTCAGGTACCGGGGTGTCATAACTGATGCAAATTTAAACCCCCAGCATCACATCTCAGCTATTACAAAGACAGCCTTCTATCAGCCTTCTGAAGTCATTTTTTATTGATATTTTATTGAGAACTTGTTTTGAATTTGATTTGATTTTACCCCTGCAAAGCATATTGAATGTAAATTTGTATGGGATGCTCTGTACGAATCCAACCCAATCCAATCAAACATTTTTAAATGATTGAGGTCTTTGGTTTGTGTGTTTGGACAGGTGATGAGATCCTGGAGCTGAATGGAGAGTCACTTCATGGTCTCTCTCACGATGAGGCTCTGCACAAGTTCAAAGTATGGCATCCACATTATCATCCTCAAATCATTAATCCTGATATTAATAATAAAACAGAGATGGTGGGACCTGACTGGGACCTATTTATCTATATGTTTTTAACAACAGCATGATTGTTTGTAGTAAAGCTATAACTTGCAGGAGGACCCCGCCATGCCATGTTCACTCACACATTTTGACACAGAGTTTTTAGTTTGCCGTTGCTCATGAGTCTGAGGAGTTGGTACTGATAAACATTTAGCATTGATTTCAAATATCTTTTTTTATGTGTTTGTGCAGCAAATCAAAAAGGGCTTACTGACTCTGGTGGTGAGGACCAGTCTGCGTGTGGGGGCCCTGTGTGGTCAGGCACAGGTGGCTCATCTCTGCAGGTCACGCTCCCTTACCTCCACTGCAGGCACAACAAGGGTCAGTGCTGACATCAGAGACTACAACTACCTGAACAACAGCATCAGTAACACACAGAGTGAGGGGCAACTCACGAAACCCAGAGACCAGATCATGATGGAGATCATCCTGCAGAAAGGTCAGCTTCGGAGGATGACGTCACAAATAGCTTTTTCCTTTACAATCAATCAATAGTGGAAATGCACATATGATATTTTCCTCTCAGTCTGGACATGCTACTCTCTCATTCACTTTCACCAGAGCCACATTTGACTCACAGCATGGTGAATTCTAATGTACGATGTTTCTTTTAAAGTATCTCATTAAAGGCGTATGTCCATGTGTGCTGCAGAGGCTGGAGTGGGTCTGGGTATTGGACTGTGCTGCGTTCCATCTGGTGACGGATGCCCCGGTATCTACATCCATAACGTCTCTCCTGGATCTGTAGCACACATGGATGGTCGACTCAGGTGAGGAGAATTATTCATTATGTAAATGGACGACTGTTAGGATCAAATGTGTGGTATGATGTAAGAGAAGAAGAAGCAGAGTTCTAATTCTCTGAACCACTTTTGAATAACTCTTCCTCCACTCTTCAGGTGTGGGGACGAGATCATGGAGATTAACAGCACTGTGGTTTACAACATGACACTGAACGACGTCTACACAGTCCTAAGCCAGTGCACACCAGGTCAGGTCCACATCATCATCAGTCGGCATCCCGACCCCGCAGTAAGCATTTGGCTAATGTTGACTCTTGGGTTCAACTGTGGGACTCTGCTGCATGCATGCTCTTCCCCTAACCTACATCATCTGTATTCAATAGAAAAGAGAGAGAGAGAGAGAGAGAGAGAGAGAGAGAGAGAGAGAGAGAGAGAGAGAGAGAGAGAGAGAGAGAGGACCGCATTAAGCCCATGTCCATTTGCAGCGGATGGTTGGTCACCATGAGTTTGGTTCCCTCTGAGGTTTCTGACAGTTAAGAGGAAGTTTTCCTTAGCCACCGTTGCCAGATGTTGCCAAAGGCCACACCTACAATCACCTTACAAGTCATCCCTTTCCACGCTGTTTGTCTCTGATTCTTCGAGGATGGACAGATGAGCCGTGCTTCAGGCTAAAACACATGATCCCATCCTTAAAGAGGCTAGTGGAAACATCCTACTCACCGTGGATTATGACCCACATCTGCCCAGCTCAGATAAAGATCTGTATGATGATCTTTTCCATGCTGCCTCCGACAGTTCCTGAAAATGAAAGACAATCCCTTCCACTGCAATAGTGACGAGACAAGGCTGTTTTGTCTCTATTCATCCTTTATTAACACACCAACAAGCAGAAGGACTGGGCATCCAGTGCTTCCTTTCTCAGGTGTGATCGTGACTAGGCTCCAGTTGCTCCCACAGCCTCCTGTGCCTGTACACTCTTGACTTCTCTCAAGCTTTCTCAGCTTTGTTTGCAGGGTTTCACAAATTTCCTGAAACTCAAACAACCTTACTGAAAACAATCTATTCTTCTGAGGCTAGAATTAAACCTTGTCTTTGTCACAGCAGTGTTAGACGTTTTTTCCTTCTTGACCTTTAGTCGTGCTCTTTCATGATCATCATTGCTTTTCATCACCCTGACCTCTCCTGCTCTCTGTGTGTCACAGGTATCAGAGCAGCAGCTGAACGATGCCATCACTAAGGCAGTGGAAAACAGCAAGCTGAGAAAGGATAGGAGCCAGTGGAGTATTGATGGTGAAATATTGATTCATTTTCCACACTTACATATACAGTACCTGTTTATGGTTATGGTTGGGATTGATCTTCAGATACTGTTCTCATGAAGCATGTTGTCTTGACTTCTATTGGTTTGCACACATCTTTACTTTCTTTCACCTTCTTTTGAACAACTTTCATTGATTTAAAAACATTGCTATGCCTACTTTTCTTTACATTGTGAGGTTCTGAAACATCAGGGGAAATCTATGATCCACTGGTCACATCATGTAATCTTTGATGTTTTTATGCAAGTTGCCTTCTGTGAATAACTGCAAAGCAATATCCACAAACTTTTAGTTTGCAAACTTAACATAAATGATGACAGCACACAATGTGAGTAACTTTAAACATGCACAGATACAAACAACCATGCCAAGTCAAGTCAATTTTATTTACATAGCACATTTAAAAACAAACAGTGTTGGCCAAAGTGCTTTACAAGGTAAAAAGTAATGGTACATGAAGACAACAATAAACAACACAACATATCAGGATATTAATGTCCTCCTCATGAGGAGAAGGCCAAAGAGAAGAGATGGGTCTTCAACAAAGATTTAAAACATTCATCAATGGGGGCCGATCATAATTGGAGTGGCAAGCCATTCCAGAGCTTGGGGGCCGCTGCTGCAAAGGCTCGGTCTCCCCGGGTTTTAAGACCAGGTTTAGGCACATCCAGGAGCAGCTGGTTTGTTGACCTCAGTGCACGAGCTGGGTTGTGAACATAAAGGATATCGGCCAAGTGGGGTGGTGCCAATCCATTTAGGGCCTTGTATGTTAAAAATGCAATTTTAAAATCAATGTTGTGACGGACTGGGAGTTAGTGGAGAGCATGCAGCACAGGTGTGATGTGCTCCCTCTTTTTCCTGCCAGTCAGGAGGCAAGCAGCAGCGTTTAGAGCGAGCTGCAGGCACTGAATAGACGACACGTCTAGGCCCACATACAAGGAATTACAATAATCAAGGCTAGAAGTAATAAAGACAAATACCACTCTCTCTAAGTCTTTGGGCAGGAGATAGGCTTTTACCTTAGCTATAAGTCTCAGCTGGAAGAAGCTGGACATAACAACAGAAGAGATTTGTTTTTCAAATTTAAAGGCACTGTTGAAATAAACACCAAGGCTCTTTACAGAGGAGGGAATACATTTGCACATCATCAGCAAACAATGAAATGAGACGCCATTTTTCTGGAAAATAGATCCCAGGGGAAGCATATACAAAGAGAACAGGATAGGGCCCAAAATAGACCCCTGAGGAACGCCACCAGTAAGAGGGGCTGTCTCAGAGAAAAAACATCTTGTCACCAGCTTAAGGCAAAATCCATAAAGGGATTGTGCAACTTTTAGCTCCCCAAACCTGTGCAAATGAGACAAAGGGCATTGTCTGATTCACAAAACACACACGAAAGGTTAAATGCACCCTAAACTGTGTTGCAGAACTAATAGCATCACTGTGCACCTGTGTTGTTTGTGCATATTTATATCAATCAATCAATCAATCAATCAATCAATCAATCAATCAATCAATCAATCAACCAACCAACCAATCAATCAATCAATCAATCAATCAATCAATCAATCAATCAATCAATCTTTATTAGTATAGCTCCAAATCACAACAAATGTTATCTCAAGACGCTTTCACAAACAGAGCAGGCCTAGACCACTCTATGTCAAATTATGAACAGAGACCCAACACCAAGACAGGCTACAATCCAGTCCCCTCTTACTGACAAGACTGGATCTTATCTCACCTTAATCCACCATGAGCATTGCACCTCACAGTATTTAGCTAGTTACAGTGGCGAGGAAAAACTTCCTTTAACAGGCAGAAACCTCCAGCAGAACCAGACTCATGTTAGACAGACATCTGCCTCAACCCAGTTGGGGTTGGAAAAGGAGAATAAGAGAGAGAGAGATGAAAGTGATGAAACGGATAGTTGCAGTAGTAGTAGACTGTTACATTAGGCGTTTCTATGCAGACAAGATTATTGTAGAAATGTCTGCTTCACAAAAGCTGGGGCTAACATTCGTTAGCTAGATAGAGTGAAGTTTTACGATCTGTCGAGGGTCTGAGGTGAGTGCCTGACAATAGTTTTAGGGAATTAAAGTCTAAAAGTCTGTGAATTCTTAAAGACTAAAGTCTGTTAAAATTTCTTGTCATTACTTTTATCATAATCAGGGGTTCAGTCGGCACAGGACTGTCCAAGTCACACATTTACCGCTGAGGTGATGGTCTGGGGTCTGAGGATGTATCATTTGAGCAGTGTTTTATTTCTTCCCTTCACTAAATGTTGTCCTTTTTGTCTGCTTCAGGGTTGCGTCGACTGGAGGCTTGTACTCACAGCCGGCAGAGATGTGAGCATTACCTGGAGAGGAGTTTCAGTCAGCTCAGGGTTCAACAAGCACAGAAGACCATGACCCGGTCCTGCAGTGATAACACCAACAGCCACCAGCACAACTGCTGCCTCAACATCCAGGACCTGCACCACACACACCACAGCCCATCAGGCCGTGTCCACAGCCTGGACACATCCAGGGTAACCAAACATACACCAAGGGGAAGGTCAAAAGACAAAGCCAAGCATATTGTTCATAGAGTTAGAATAATGTCCTGCTGTGTAGGTCTTACTTATCTCATCTTTTCATATCTTTTTTGTCCCCTCCTGGTTTGTAGTCTGCAACAAGGACATGGTCTGATAACAGACTGTCAGTGCCTGTGTATCCTGATGAAGACTATAATGTCCCATTCAACTCTCCCTCTGCCAACCCATCAAGTCAGCAGGTTCAGGATCTGGCCCTCAGGAGCAACAAGGTACTTTTCTTTCTTCCCCCCTTCCATCCTTTCTCTGTTATCCTGATGCCCTCCTGTGTAGTGAAGGATTTTTGTGGGTAGTAAATATAATCCCTACAAATTGTCTAATTATACCCCAAAAAAATGTAGGTCAGCAGATAAATAGTATTATAATGGGTACATTTGACCTTCTTTACTTATTTTTTAACAGTAAACATTTCTACACAAATAAACTAAATAATATCTACACAAAGATATTGGGTGTGCACTGAAGGGTGTGCCTGCGTCATCACTTCGGCTTTCCTGAGGTGAGTTTCGGTTGGTGGGACTCTCTGGTTGTGGTTTGGCATGGTGGTGGAAGGTAGGATTGATATTAGGGTGACCACCTTCCAAGCAGAAAAATAAAGGACACCCCCAGCGGTGGTGCCACTCTGCAGGGGCCCGACCACCATTGGCCTAATAGTGGGGGGGGGGGGGGGGGGGGGGCATCAGTTGTGGTAAATCATAATAAAGACATTGTTTTAGTAACGTAGTGCCTTAACTGTTAACTTGTTTGCTAATCAAGTATTACCTGTAATCTAGCTGTAAGACCAAGGTGGCTTTAGCACAGTGGGTAGAGTTGGTTGTTAACTGAGTGGAAAGTTGGCAGTTCAATCCCAGCTCTGGGAGTTGTCAACTTATTTTTAAGTTGTGAAATGTATTAAACAAATATGAGTATCTTTTACCAAAATACTTTTAGTATTTCATCATAGTAGAATAAAGGTAGTCTTCACTTGGTAAAACTAGGTAAAATTTACACTATTAAATAGAGTGCAAATTGTTACCTCACTTTTATTAAGTAGAATCTATAGGTTGTTTTTTATAGTGTGGTGCACAAATGATACATGCACAGGCAGAAAAGGCAGAGGAATAAAAAGCAGGAAGTCAAGATAAGATCAGCTTCTTCAGCGCTGTCATCTCATGGCATGCACGGGCCTCTGTTTGGAGTATTTCTTCTTGCTCAGACTCAGGCTGAAAAGGAAGAGAAATAGATTGAGGCACAACTCTTGGTGCCAACAGAGACTACTTCCTTTTCATACACTTTGTTGTTTCTTTACACCATTAAAACCTTTACTACAACTGTGTGTGTGTTTGTGTGTGTAGTCCACCTGCAGGTTGCGTGCTGCTCCTCAGGATGTGACCAGTGAGGAGGGTGAAAATGGAGACCCCAGCTGTTCCATTAGAGGAGTCCCAGTAGGAGAGGAAGGACCGGAGCTCTCCACAAACACCAGCTGCCAGGTACACACTGCTGTTGCTCTTTGTAGCAGTAGAAATGGTTAAGTGTGCGTTTCTCTGCTAGATTGATGTTGAAAATATGCGGCCAATATTGTAAATACGTTTAAAAGCGGCCTACAAGGGAGAGTTTTTTCACAGAGGAAGTTGATTCACACACATCACACGTTCACAAATATATAACAGAAGTTCCATCTCCATAGAGACTAAAATAATTGTATAAGTGAGCATTGCGTTCCAGTTACCACTGAAAATATCAAGTACACAACCTGTATACAAACCCACAACAATAACATGGGTCAAGCAATCATACTGTCAGCTAGGGATTCTCACGAAGCATATAAAGATTAGATGCCAATAAGATACCTGTAGTTACTCAAGTTTAATACAAATAAATATAGTGTTTTACACAGAAGTACCCAAAGTCAGTCAACAATACACAAAGTCAGGAAAATATCCAAACAGATGACTCTAAATAATCTCTCCTTCAGAATCCATCTGATTCATGTTTCAATCAATCAATCTTTATTTGTATAGCGCCAAATCACAACAAACGTTATCTCAAGATGCTTTTACAAACAGAGCAGGTCTAGACCACTCTACAGTGGATATCAAAAGTCTCCACCCCCCTGTTAAAATGCCAGGTTTTGTGATGTAAAAAAATGAGACCAAGATAAATCATGTCAGAACTTTTTCCACCTTTAATGTGACCTATAACATGAACAATTCAACTGAAAATAAAAAAATATTTTAGGGGGAAGAAAAAAAATAAATAATAATGTGGTTTCATAAGTGTACACACCCTTTAACTAATAATTGTTTGAAGCACCTTTTGATTGTATCACAGCACATGTTTTTTTTGTAGGAGTCTATTAGCATGGCACATCTTGACGTGGTGATATTTGCCCATTCTTCTTTATAAAAAAGCTCCAAATCCATCAGATAGTGAGGGCATCTCCTGTGCACAGCCATCTTCAGACCACCCCACAGATATTCAACTGGATTCAGGTCTGGACTCTGGCTGGGCCATTCCAAAACTTGAATCTTCTTCTGGTGAAGCCATGCTTTTGTTGATTTGGATGTATGCTTTGGTTTGTTGTCGTGTTGACAGGTGAAATTCCTCTTCATCTTCATCTTTCTAACGGAGGTCTGGAGGTTTGTGTTAAACTGACTGGTGTTTGTAACTGTTCATACTTCCCTCCACCTTGACTAAGGCCCTGGTTCCAGCTGAAGAAAAACAGGCCCAAAGCATGATGCTGCCCCCACCATGCTTCTCTGTGGGTCTGGTGTTCTTTATGTGATGTGCAGTGTTGTTTTTATGACAAACATACCTTTTGGAATTATGGCCAAAAAGTTCAACCTTGGTTTGATCAGACCAGAAAACATTTGATGCTTTTGGGAGACTTCATGAATGTTTTTGAAACATGTTGCCGGGCTTGGATGTTTTTCTTCATAAGAAAAGGCTTCCTTCTTTCCACCCTACCCATAGCAGAAACACATGAAGAATAGGAGAGATGTTGTCACATGTAGTAAACATATGAAGAATAGGAGAGATGTTGTCACATGTAGTAAACACATGAAGAATAGGAGAGATGTTGTCACATGTAGTAAACATATGAAGAATAGGAGAGATGTTGTCACATGTAGTACACAGACAGTACTAGTCAGAAATCCCTGCAGCTCCTTTAATGTTGCTGTAGACCTCTTGGAAGCCTCCCTGAACAGTTTTCTTCTGGTCTTTTCATCAGTTTTGGAGGGATGTCCAGTTCTTGGTAATGTCACTGTTGTTCCATATTTTCTCCACTTGATGATGACGGTCTTCACTGTGGTCCATGGTATATCTAATGCCTTGGAACATGTTTGTACCCTTCTCCTGACTGATACCTTTCAACAATGAGATCCCTCTGCTGCTGTGGAAGCTCTCTGTGGACCATGGCTTTTGCTGTAAGATGAACTGAGGACATGTCATGAAACCTAGAACAGCTGATCTTTATTGGGATTAATCAAAGTCACTTTAAATTATGAAAGGTGTACACTGACTACTATTTGTCATGAGTTTGAATGTGATTGGTTAATTCTGAACACAGCCACATCCCCAGTTATAAGAGGATGTGTACACTTATGCAACCACATTATTTTAGTGTATTTTTTTTTATTCTTCCCCATAAAAGATTTTTTTAAATTTCAATTGAATTGCTCATGTTATAGGTCACATTAAAGGTGGAAAAAGTTCTGACATGATTTATCTTGGTCTCATTTTTTTACATCACAAAACCTGGCATTTTAACAGGGGGGTGGAGACAGAGACCCAACACAAAGGCAGGATAAGACTCAGTCTTGTCTTATCTTAATCCACCATGAGCAGAGCACTTTGCAGTATTAAGCAAGTTACAGCGGCAACTCATGTTACACAGCCATCTGCCTCGACTGAGTTTGGGGTTGGAAAGAGAGATAGAGGAGATGAAAAGAGAGAGATAGAAGATAGTGGTGAGACGGATAGTAGTAGTTGTAGGCGCTGGCACGTACGTATCAGCTGGAGTCTGGAACATTCACAGCAGAAGGCCGTCTACAGCAGTGACTCAGAGGAACCTACGACACAAGGGAGCTCAGGGACTCCAGAAAGGACTATGGTTAGTAACTTTAATGGGACAGGGAGAGTTAAAGTGAGTGATAGGGGGGATAAGGTAGAGGGATCCCAGTGTGTCAGTTCCCCAGGCAGTCTAAGCCTATAGCAGCATAACTAAGAGCTGGTCCAAGCCTGGGCCAGCCCAAACTTTAATTAGTATAATTGATCAAACTGTTCTGTTTCAGCTTTCAAAGATGGGTCAAAAAACTCAGAGGTAACCTTCATCAGGGTCATAATAAGACAAACATGGAGCACAACATTTAAAAAGGACAAACAAATCCAATCGTATGTTTCCAAAATGCATCTCTTTTTCCGGAGACATCCCCACCTCTCGGGCTGGGCTCCATAATCAGGGAATTTTCATATTCTTTTTGAAAGTCTAAATGCGCAGACTTAAGGAAAACTAAATGACTATTTATTTACCACTGTAATCTCAAGTGCTCCTGAGTGTCAGTAGATTTTGTTCTTATAACAGAATATATCTGAAAACGTCTTGAAAACTGTGTGAGTGGGTTTAGGGAGAACTTTGTTGGTTGTTTGGTGAATGAGACTGGGTGTTACATCACTTTATTCTCTCCTCTCCACTGCAGCTCTTCGCCAGTGTGTACAAGGCGTTACAAAAGCTCCTGAGGTTACTGAGGAATGTATGTGCAGTGGTGTTTTTTGTGAGCATGCTGAACACCTGGCTTTTTATCATTTATCATCCTCAACTATTTTTCTCTTAGAAATACTTCTGATAAAGCACACTTTGTAAGGGTTTGTACATTTCAATTTGTCGAGGGGATCAGAATAACAACAGAATGCCTGACAATGAAAAAAACAAGCACCTAAAGCAGACCTGCTTTGATTAGACACATTGACTCAGAGACATCATGGGAGCCCTCACAGCTCACACTGCAGGCTGAATTAAATACTGACCAGGTGCAAAAACTACAGAAGAGTACAAGGGCCAGCACTCACAGCTGGCAGCACGTATGCACTTTGAGAAAAAATGTCAAAATTGAATATGGAGAATTAAGCGGTGTTGGACAAAGTACACAGCTTCATTACTCAAGTCAAAGTAAAGATCCTCCCGGTCAAACTTTACTCCAATACAAGTGAAAGTTGCTCTGTCTAATTATAATTGAGTTAAAGTACTGAAGTACTTGCTTTTAAAAAAACTTAAGTATTCAAAGTACTTCTTAAAAAATCTCAAAACATTGTATTTTCACAAAGCATAAATTCAATCAAGACTGCATAGAAGTACATTTGGTTACATTTTTGTACGTTTGAACCATAGACTGTATAAAATATGGACGTAGTATCCGTGACGTCACCCATCTGTTTCTGAAGAGCTGTTTTGAGACCAATCGGCTGCGGCAGCCATATTGCTTCTGTCGAGCCAGTGTGACGTAAAGAGGCGGGCTTTGAGCCTCCTAGCCAACAGCTGCAGTGTTCCCACAGTCAGCTGTGTCTCTCATTGGAAGACTAGTAATCTCAATATCTTTGAAATTGCCGCATTAGAAAAAAATTCACCCCCCTCACAGTGAGAGGACATCAAGAAATGAGCTATTCAGACTACACTCATCTTTTGTACCAGGCTGTAAACATGTTTATTAATGCTGCACAGATCAGCTTTTCCCCATTCATGTGTATGTGACTTCCGGTACTTCCGGAGCCAGCCTCAAGCGGATTCTCGATGAACTGCAGCTTTTAACACTTCCACATTGACTCATATTTTTAGACCGGAGGTTGCCGCTTGGTTTGAACAGAGTGGAAAACAGGGTGAACATTTCAGACGATACGTATTGTAGTACTTCATTTCAAAACTTCTAACACACAGGTGTGAGCTTGGCCTAATGGTTGAGATGCACGCCCATGTAGCGGGTGGCCCGGGTTTGAATCCAGCCTGCGGCCTCTTTCCCGCATGTCATTCCCCACACTATCTCCCAGTTTCCTATACTATCCACTGTCTTCTCCTCTATGAATAAAGGTGTAAAAGCCCAAAAAATAGAACTTAAAAAAAAATAAAAACCTCTAACACGGGCTGAAGATATGACCATGGGTGCCCAGGTGGAGAATTGTAGCCATCACCATTACCACCTCTACATGAACTGCCTGATCTGAGTGAAATCTGCTCTGTGTTTGCTCCACATTCAACCTAACTGTCTTAGGATCAGATCTCAGAAAAGAGGAGATTCATGAGCTGACGTCAAAGCTAAAGTAGAGAGTAACTAGAGCACTGATAGAAATGTAGAGGAGTCAAAAGTACAATAATTGTCTTCTGAATGTAGTGGAATAAAAGTAATAAGTACCCCCAAAAAAATAACACTCTAGTAAGTACAGATACTCAAAAACTGTACTTAAGTACAGTACTCAAGTACATTTACTCTGTTACTGTCCACCACTGGACTTATGTCAATGGTTGTTAAAGGATGACGTCACACTCTTGGATAAAACTATTTCCACTGTTCTTGAAATGTAATATGTTTTTCATCAACTGAGCAGCTGACTGAGACACAGCAGCCCCTCATTGGTCTGTTGAGCCTCTCTGTTAGAAGCAGCGATGAACTCAGCATGATAAACATAGATGGTAGCAGCTTTGACTGGGGAACAGTTTTATGCAGAGGTTTGACATCACCTCTTTTTTCTCTTCTCAACTTTCTTTCTCAAAGTGCATAAGGACCTCTGACCTGACCTCTCTTCCTGTACACTCACACAAACACAAAGATTCACACTCAGATTGAAAAAAAGAAATGACATCAAGACTGCAACAACAGTACAACTTGAAAATGAACTCTGTCGTCAACTCTACATAGCAGTATTCATGTTTCTAGTGATTGGCTGTTGTTGCTGTATAGATACATTTATTGTAGTTTGAATTTAAATAAATCAGGTGTGCCACTAATAAAAAATATAAATATACTCTGTAACTGCTGGCCACTAATCAGTCTCTCCCTCTCTCCTGACACTGCACCTTGTGTACGTGCCGAGGTCACATGACATTTCAGAGTTGATTTACCCAAAGGAATATAACCATGGTAAAATAATTACTTTCACTTTGCAATAGACCAAACGAATGCAATCCAGGCATTCTTTCATACCATATAAAAGAGGAAAGAACTTACAAAAACAATAAATTACAAAAGTAAGGTTTCTCAATACTTGCATTGTCATGGCAACAGGCAACCCACAGTCTTAAATGGCGTCAGCTATACTCCTCAGTCAAAAACACAGAGGGCCTCCTGAATGGTTTGTTCTTCATGAGCAGCAGATACGTTGTTGTTTTTATGTGACGGATTTAAAAGCCTTCTGTCAGAATGAAACCACAGGCTGTTCTTGAGAATTGATTAGAATTATCTATAGATTAATATTCATTTCCTTAATGCTGTTCAGTTCAAGTTATTGATAACAGCTGATGAACCTTTTTAAAGGATACCTTAATGGAAAGTATTTCTGCACACAGTATGAAGTCAGTTTGTTTGTGTTCTTGTCCCTGCATGTACACTCCTTCTTTTAATGTGGTGATGTTTTCAGCCTGATTACACTCTTCTGGAAGCCTCCCATGTCCTGACTGTAAAAGAAATAAACTTGTAATCAGACATTTTTACAAAATTCTATATCACTCTTGTTTCTTTCCTTCAATGCCAGGGTTTCATAACTCCTTTGATCAGTCCTTCTGTGTGTATAAAACCACAGTATGTTGAAGGCTTAAGACAGGATGTGGTTAAACTCTGGCCTCCTTACATTTGTCTACATACTTTAAACACAGTACTGGCACTTAACATGTAAAAAAAACCACACATTGTTTGGTAGCAGACTGATCCAACATGAAAATGATTTGGATTCTGATCAGGTGTGTGTGAGTGTAACGCTCATTTTGTCCACGTGGCTGAGCCAGGTTTGCTCCCATGTGTATGTTAATGGCCCTGAGGCTAATGTGAGTATCCAGAGGAAGTGCAGATGCATGATGTTCTGTAATTCCCTTAATATGTGTAATCACACCTTTTTTATTATGCATGCTTTGCACAGTGTCCGTGTATGTGCAGTCAGAATGAAAGCCAGGCAGTGTGTGTTCCTGTTCCCGTTCCTGTTCTTGTTTGCAGGTTTACACCAGGTTGGAAGTCCCTCTGAGCTTAGCTACATCCCTGGACATTCAGTTACTCCCTGATGAAGCTCAGCTCTGTCTGAAGATTTAAAAATAAAAATGATTGCATTTTAAATCTGAACACTTTTCTCTGAGAGTCAGGTTCAATTTGAGATTTTGTCTCCTGAGCACAATGGTGGCAGAAACACTGTGGCAGCATATTGTCCACAGTTTTTATTTCATACTGTAAATTCAGTGCTGATGAAAATCTATTTGGGGAAACCACCCAAGTGTTTGGAGATGTACGAGCTCCACCTCTCCTCCATCAGGCGCCACAGCATGGCTCTGTCTCTGGCCAGGTCTGAGGCCTGTTACTGAGTTCATCACCCTGTGTTAGGGCAGCAGATGTAATGTGTGTGCGTGTGTATGAGCAGAAGCATGGTTCAACATTGCATCTTTCTGTGGTTACTGCTGCAGAAGCTGTTGTGACAAATCACTTCCTGTTTGTGAAGCAGGAAGAAGAGCGAACGAGGAAACCATCAGACGGCAGCAAAGACGATTCCAGCCATCCAAACAGCTCTGCCTGCACCATCAACAGATTACACACAGGTAGGAGACAAGCACTGTTAACTTGCATATAGAACCAGCATGCAGTTAAAGAACCAGATGATGAATCCTGCACTTGATCAGACAAATCTGCAGGAAGCCAAACCTGCTGCTCTGTTCTCACATTGAAGTCCCATTTCCTGTTTCAAACAGGGTTTAATGTTTCTGTAAATGAAATCTGAGTATAGGAGGTTATGATGTTTTTGAGTAAATGAGCAGGTTTGAACACTTTCTGACAGTCTGTGTTCACAGGTTCACTCCATTTTAACTTTGAAGGTGACATGTTAACAGTCCTTTAGTGAGATGTATCCTCTGCTGTTGGAAATGTTGCTGTGAAATATTATACTGACTCTCAGAGTCCTCATACCGTGTGTCTGAAAAACCTCATCAGTGATCTCTAAACCAACATGACAACCAGCCTTGGTTGTGAAGTAAATGTTAACAAAGGTCAATTGATTTTTGACATTTTCAGACATAAGGCTCCGCCCCCTTCTCCATCTAGGGTCAGAGGTGAGGTGAGGTGACAGAGTATGTGTTGATGCTCGTTTTAAGAAAAGGGCATGCATTTTCTTAGGAAACGTAACTTTTTTAAAGGTGACATATCATGCAAAATGGACTTTTTAATGGTTCTCTACCTGAAATATGTTTCTCTGGCATGTCTACAAACCCCCCGAGAATGAAAAAAATCCATTCTGCCCCTGTTTTGATTTCTCCACCTTTCTGTAAATGTGTGTGAAACGAGCCGTTTCAGTTTTCAGTGTTTTTGTTACGTAACAACAATATCCGGTCTGTCACAGAGTCAGAGCTCAGAGCTTGTTCAGACCATAGACTGTATAAAATAATACTGAATCCCTCCTCCGTTTTTCATTACCTGCACACATGTGTGCTAACAAGGAGCTTAGGAGGGAGGCATGCTAGTTGTAGGCTGTCTTAATAAACACAAAGGTCGGTTTTACTCCCCACGTCTGCAGATTTGAAGATCTAGTGGATGATTTTTATTTATCATGGATAAGTGCTAGCGCTAATTAGCATAGCCACATAGCTACATGTTCATAGCTGTAGCTGTAGCTGTGTACCAAGACACATGTCTACATACTGACAAATAAAACAACAAGAAACACTAAATCTGTGACCAATCCTTCAGAAAGGTCCTGCTGCCTTTCTGGCAGAGGTCGGTTTTACTCCCCACGTCTGCAGATTTGAAGATCTAGTGGATGATTTTTATTTATCATGGATAAGTGCTAGCGCTAGTTAGCATAGCCACATAGCTACATGTTTGTAGCTGTGTACCATGACACACGTCTACATACTGATAAATAAAACAACAAGAAACACTAAATCTGTGACCAATCCTTCAGAAAGGTCCTGCTACAGGCGCCTCTCCGTCAGGATCAGATTCTGGATCAGATTCAGAGGGTTGAAGTAACGTGATCTCTGAGCAGCCGTGTATATTCAGCCAACATGTAAACAATAGATCAACGTGCTGGAGAGCTGAGGAACATCCACTTCCGGAGGGGGCGTGGTCAGAGGGAAAACAGAGTGTTCTGATGAGGACTGAAGAAGAGGGTTTTACAGGCAGACCAAAATCTGATTTCAAAATGTTTTTTTGAGCATAAACTTTAAAGACATGTTTTGGGGACCTCTTAGACCAATATATATTGATGAAAAAAGCGTGATATGTCACCTTTAATACTGATAAGAAATGTTAACTTTATTCTATAACTTTTTTCTTGAAAGTATCCTCTGTTTTTTTTAATGTACGGGTTTGAACATTGTAAAATCACTCATAAGAGCAAACTGGAAAAAAAACTGTGAGGACCTATGAGAAAGCTACGAGTCAGCAGCAGCTGCTCCCCTCTGGTTGAAGGTTCACACTGGAAAAATGACCCCTCCAAAAACAAGAAAAAAAACTTAATTCAAGGTTCTTTTACCTTGAAATAAGCAAAAAAATGAAGTGAAGTGAAAATTTGCTTGGTAAGATTTCTTAAAATAAGACGTAATATTTAGAAAAATGTGATCTTAAAATTAGCAGGGAAAACTTATTTGAAGCAATATTGTCCCAGTATTTTAAAGCTCAGTGTCTCAGAATAAGACAGGAATGATAACAATTAGTATTTTTTCACTCAAAAAAAGATTTCTGCACTAATACATTTAATGTCAACTTCTTCATGTGAGATATATTCACCTTCATTTGAGTTGTATTATAGCAGCACTTCTCTAGGTTTAAGACCATCTTGTACTTGAAATAAGATGACAAAGTTTAATTGTCTCATTTTGAGATATAATGTCTTCTCATAGTGAGCTGGATATACTAATATTCAGTCATGTTGTTTTTTAGGATAAGCCAGCTATGCTCTAAAGTAGGTGTTTCATTGTGTGCATGTAGTTTGAGGATGTATATTTTAATCTGATTTAAAGAAACAGTGTCTGAAAACTGTAACCCACCCTTAAAAGGAACCCCGGCTACCAAAACGTATTTTCCTCTATGATCAATGTTTGTATCAGCTATATAAAAACGATGATAAAATCCTCAAAATATCTTAGTTTGTATAAAACTGGAAAAAATATTTTCACTCGTAGGCCGCCATTGTTCTTTGCGTCTCAATGATGTTTGGGTAGTGACGTCATTTGGTTGAAACAGTCTGTTTTCTTCATGCGTGTCAGCTGAAGCATGTGATTCCTGGGTGCTCTGTGAAGGCTCTGATGAACTTCTGTTATATTTGGGATCAGACTGTCTGTACAGTGGCTGACTGTCCTCGCTGAAAAAGTCATCATCTGAGAGGAAAAGATCCAGAGACTGTCTGTCCTCCTGAAACTGTTCCTTCAGCTCATTTTCACAATTAGCAGCAGAGACGTGGTCTTGAGTAATAAGTTGGTGCACATCAGCTGGCCACTGTACCGCTGCATCAGATGTGTGTTTTTCTGTCTGAGTTGCGACATCACTCTTATTTGGAGAACACTGTACACTTACGGACTGCTGTGTTGACTGATCGGGGGACTCGTCGTCAGCTTCCTCCGTGATCGTGGTCGTGGTCGTGATCGTGCCCGATGGTTCGCCATCAGAGGCTACATCTGCAGGAGCGGGATGTTGACATCCCCGCAGGAGAACATCCAGCGTCTCCTGCCTATGGCGTTTCCTGGAGCGGACTTCACTCTTTTCCCGTGGGCGTTTTGTCTGTTTATGAATGAAAACTGACGGCACAGCATTTGGCTTCAGTCTCCGTTTATAACTAGCAGCACCTGTGAGCTCTTTCACCAGCGTGGATCAGCTAAATGCATCAAATGCATCTGGAGTGAAGGACGAGAACATAGCCGCGGGTCCTTCAGAAGTTGTGTACGTCCACAAACAATGTCCCACTGCTTTCTTCTCTTTCTGTCTCTTGGAAAGCTGAGTAGACTTACATCAGTCCCCTTGTTTCCCTTGGACTGGAAATGACACCCAAACGAGCACAGTGTGGCATTATTATGGTTTTCACGCTCCGGAAAGCCAGCTAGTAAACACGGCGAAAACCAGAGGCTCGGCAAGACGCAACCATTACACGTCATCAACCCAGCATGCATTGCGCTAGTACACAGCTACGAACATGTAGCTATGTGGCTATGCTAACTAGCGCTAGCACTTATCCATGACAAATAAAAATCATCCACTAGATCTTCAAATCTGCAGACGTGGGGAGTAAAACCGACCTCTGCCAGAAAGGCAGCAGGACCTTTTCTGAAGGATTGGTCACAGATTTAGTGTTTCTTGTTGTTTTATTTGTCAGTATGTCGATGTGTGTCTTGGTACACAGCTACAGCTACAGCTACAGCTACAGCTACAGCTACAGCTACAGCTACAGCTACAGCTACAGCTACAGCTACAGCTACAGCTACAGCTACAGCTACAGCTACGAACATATAGCTATGTGGCTATGCTAATTAGCACTAGCACTTATCCATGACAAATAAAAATCATCCACTAGATCTTCAAATCTGCAGACGTGGGGAGTAAAACCGACCTTTGTGTTTATTAAGACAGCCTACAACTAGCATGCCTCCCTCCTAAGCTCCTTGTTAGCACACGTGTGTGCAGGGAATGAAAAACAGAGGAGGGATTCAGTATTATTTTATACAGTCTATGGGCTGAACAAGCTCTGAGCTCTGACTCCGATATTGTTGTTACGTAACAAAAACACTGAAGTCTGAAACGGCTGGTTTCACACACATTTACAGAAAGGTGTAGAAATCAGAACAGGGGCAGAATGGATTCTTTTCATTCTCGGGGGGTTTGTAGACATGCCAGGGACACATATTTCAGGTAAAGAACCATTAAAAAGTCAATTTTGCATGATATGTCACCTTTAAAGAAATAACAATTCTTCATGTCTATTTAACAAAGCATTCTAGTATGAGACAAACATTAAAGCAGATTTATGCCTATTAGTCCACACAGTCGGGGTTCCTTTTAAAAACAACAACTTTTCTTTCTTTCTTTCTTTCTTTCTTTCTTTTTTTCTTTCTTTCTTTCTTTCTTTCTTTCTTTCTTTCTTTCTTTCTTTCTTTTATCAATGGAGCTGTTTTCTGATAGATTCTTTAATAAAATGCATTTACTTAAATCAAGTAAAGTGTTTGTCTTAAATCAAGATTATCCGTCTTCTACAAATAAGATCTCAGCTTGAAAAATGTCTGAAATGTTAAATAAACCTTAATAGACCTAAAACAAGTCCCTCTATCTTGCTCAAATGTTACTTGTTAATTCAATTTATCTTAAATTAAGTGGGAGAAGACATTTTGACTAAAAATGAGATAATTTCACTTGGTAAGATTTTGAGTTTTTGCAGTGTAGATACCCAAGATCAGAAAAAACAGAGCCAATACTCATTTTCCCCCCATGGCAACAACTGAATTAAACACAATGTGATAGCTACAGGGAGTTTAAGGCATGTGCAGAAGCCCACTAATAGTTTGTTTGTTTGTTTGTTTGTTTGTTTGTTTGTTTGTTTGTTTGTTTGTTTTATTCATGTCACAGCTGTTGGTATACACTTATACACTTACTGAGATGCAGACTGAGAGTACATCAGCTGCCATGGATTATGTTGAATGTTCCTCAGTAGTGGTTTTAATATTTACAATCACTAGATGAATTTTGGAGGCATTAGGTAAACAAATGGAGTCCCCGTCAGGATGAAACACCAACGCTCTGATCAACAAAGTCATACAGAGAAAATGTGATGTGGAGGAAACTTCTCCACCAAAGAAATGACTCTTTGTCATGATTTTCATCTTCATGCAGCGACTATAGTACAACATTTAAACAGTATTCGCATTGCACTGTTTCTGTTTCCAGCTTTTTCATTGGCTCACAGGACTTCCTCTCACACCTCCCTGCTTTTCTCTCTCTTGTCTTGTACAGGTGATTCATCATCTATCTTCACACAACCAAAAAGAGCTCTGAGAAGACAGGCTCGTATCGAACCATATATCCAAGAGCAGCTCCAGCAGGACCCCTGGGTTTACATGTCAGATAGTTCCCCTGAGAAGCTACCTGAGATCCACCTTCATCATCCTCTTCACCACAGCACACAGCCCGTCCAGAGCCACAGCAACCCTTCCAACATGAGTGACCAAGAAAACGGCAACCAGCTCAACGGCACAGACACAGAAACAGACGGAACAAACCCATCTGACATTCCCCCAGAGGCAAAGAAGGGGCCCCCTGTGGCTCCAAAGCCCACCTGGTTTCGCCAGAGTGTTCGGAAAATCCGGGATGAGCAGGACCAGAGGAAGCATGCAAAACCCAAGGAGCAGGGGCCTGCTGTGGGTTTCACCAGAAGCTTTGGACTCAGATCTGCCTCAACTGCATCCAACCTGTCCATCAAACAAAAGATCCACTCCTTTGAGACTTTCTCCAGTTCAGATGGTCAAGAGAAGGAGGGCAGCAGAAGGTTTGTGGCCCCCTCTACCTCTCTTCCTCTGATGGAGAAGGAGTCGAGCAGTCACTCTGCCTCACATGAAGAGTCTAGAAAAGGCAAAGATAAAATCCTCAAAGAGGTCCAGGCAGACCAGGCTGTGTCTAGTAGAACAACAGAAAGTGTCCCTGCTCTCTCCTCCGCCTCCTCCACTCCTGCTGCATTCAGTCAAACAGCAGCCAGTTGCTCTGAAGATGAACCTGCCTCCTCCCAGGTCCCCGCAGATCTTCAACCTTCTGATGTCATCAGCACCGATGTGGCGTCAGTGAGACGTGGATCTCAAGAGCAGCATCAAACAGAGAATCCCAGCAGTGTCACTGAGTCTGAGGTCCTACTTCCTGCAACATCCGTGGTGAACAGTGAGACCGAAGGAGAAACCCCTTCAGAGGGGAGAGAGGAGAGTGAAGGACAGAGCCAAGGAAGAAACCTGCTGAACGCCAAACTGAGTTCACCTCCATCCACGGACTGTCGCCCGCAGAGAGCTCAGGAGGGAGAGAGCTTAGGGAAAATCCTCGCCTTCAGTGACCAGGTAATGTGAAGTTTAATTTATGCAAACACCATATCATGTTCCAGTAGTTTCAGTCTCATTATCAAAGGAACAACTGACAGCTGAACCACTGCAACCCTGCTATAGCAAAGTCTGATGAGTGTCCAACAGTGGACATGTTTTAAGTGAGCACACCTGCAGTATTACTTCAATCAATTGATCAATTGATATCTAAATAACCCTTGGTGAGATCAAATTGTAAAAAGGAAGTGGCCTGTGTACCACCGCATCATTTATTAGCGAGAAAAACACCCACAGTGAGTTTTTGGAACAGGAGGAACCATATTTGGATGACAGAGTGGTTTCAGTGTGTCCTTTTTTCAGTGTGAGTGCATGCTAAGAACAGGCTTTAAACCAAACCAGAGCAAAAGTAATGACAGTTGACTCCTCAGACTATCAGTATCATCAGATGATGTTCAGCCAGCAGTGAGGGGTTAAGGACTTTCAGTCAATGCGTCCTCTCCTGTGTGCTGCCGTCGGTTATTGTCTGACTCATGGAGTCAAAGACAAAGTTAAGGGCTACATTCTTCACACTGCAGGTAAAAGTGACCCAAGTCTATAATGTTTTTACTCATACTGATCCTTTTATGACATGATATCTTTTGATAGCACTGGACACATGGAGTCTGATATTTTCATGTCACCTTCATTGAGGTCTTGTATTAGAGGCAGGCCAGTAGCTTGTTGCACCAGCTCAGTAAGCTGTGTCCTAACTTAGAGCGCTAAGTCTGTACTAAGTTGTGCAAGCAGTGACGTTTCACTCCACATGTACTTTTCTTAACGCCTGTTACGGTGATGATGCATTGCACAAAATGTTCACAGGGTTGCACGGGCTATAAATCCAGACAGCGTAATCTGTCATCCAGGATGAAGTTAATCTGATGACATTTGAGGGGTTGCACCAGCTGAGATAGTTCTAACTTAAGCAGAAGTTACGCCATAAATCTTACACCTACCTCTTAGTAAGCTCAAAGTCCTCCATCTAAATCATCATGAGATGCCAGAGGATTGATTTCATTGAGTTCACTGGATTCCTGGATTACGCTAAGGATGAGTGCACCCTGCCTCTCTGACTCTCCACAGTAACTGTTGACAGCAGAGCCCACTGAAACCCCAGTGGTCAGTCCTACATGTGACATAAACACAAACATGTAAACTATCAATACCAGAATCTGCTCCTGCAGACACTGCATTTTTTTAGCATCTTAATGTATTTAGACATTAGGATGATTTATGATGAGATTAAATTTGCAGAAAACACACCATGCAGAACTGAACTTGAAACTAATGAAACATGTAGTCATTTAGAAAAACATTACAGAAGACACAGATCAGTGAATGAATGAGTAACAGTGAGATGTTAAGTATCTTGTAGCAGACTAAAATAGATTTTATGATTTTTTATCCAGTGAACACTTTGTGCCCATGTGGTCTATGAGTTAAACACAAGACCACTCAGTGACAGCATTTATAATACTCTATCTACTCCCACATGGCAATTCTGCAGCTTTTTGCAGACATGAGGGCACCCCACCCTTTCTCTGAGAACACCACTGACTGCAGCTCACAATCACAAGCACACCTGAAATATTATTATATATTATTTCCACAGAAAAACTACACCTGCAAACAACTAACGTCCCTTTAATCTGTGTGGTTTTGTTGACCCTTTTTATTTTTTACAAAGCTGTTTTTAAAGTGACACACCATACAGTAGTTTGTAAAATGAATGAAATAGTTAAGTTGGTGAGTTTGTCTATGATCACATGGGTAAAGCTTGATTTGTAAGTATCATACTTTTCTTATGTGAATGAAATAAAGTGATGTTCCCTTTGAGACATTCTTACTTAAAGAAATAGAGAGGTTATGTGCTTACAAGCTCAGTGTGTCTTTTTTTATTATCTTTGTCCCTTGTGCTTGTTAATTTTGTATTTTGTTGTTTGTTCCAGTTTTCACAAGCCCTGATGCGTTCTCTACCCATGCACCCATGCCACGGTAGCCCCTACGCTCCACAGGAGTCCTGTGCACAGGATTTGACGAACACTCAAGAGTCTGAACCCGGCCAGGACAGCACCGACAGAGGATTCTCTGTCAGGTAAGAGCTTTGGCTTCACTAAGACAGTGACTCCCCAGAGAACATATTTAAGTCTGTTTGACATTCATGAGGAAGTGGGTTTTGATTATATGTATTTTAAGACAAGAAGCGGTTTCATACTTTTAAAGCAAGTGTTTGAAAAGATACAGTATACACTACCTGCAAGCCCAGCAAATGGAGTTTGAAATCTTTGCAGCAGCATTATAAGTGCACACCTTAAACCCCTCACCTGAAGCTGGGGAGGTGGAGCTGAACGTACAAGTACAGCTCTGGGCAGCAGTGACAGATCAGAGGGAGAGACTTTGCAGCTTAAATAGACGGCCAAATTGTCAGGTGAACCCGGCCCAGCCTGTCATTTCACAGTCATCCCTCCCTTTACATCTTCAGTCTAACGTGTTGTCATCTTCCTTAAACACAGCTTGGCCACTCTGAGAGAGTTCTCCATTGAGCGAGGGGAGGGGGGGACTCAAGACACGACAGCAGTCTCCTCTTCATGTGCTCACTCTGTCATCTCAGCCATTCCATCACAAGACATCCAGGAGATGATCCAAGAAGTCAAAACTCTGGATGAAGAGACACTGAAGGTAGAAAGTCACAAAAGTCCAAAAGGTTTCAAGTAAAAGCATCTGATTCAAACAAGGAATATTTAAGTATTTAATCTTACACTGTCCTTGAAGAGTTATGATCCAAATGTCTCCTCCAGTTCACACATATGGCTGAAATCATAAAATAATGGAATTTTTATGCCTTTCCATTTTTAGACAGAATGATTTATTGTCCATATGCAGCACCTCTTAGATCACAGACATTTAATCCAACATTAGGCTCCAGTTCGAATGTATTTGTGGAACTTTCCAGCAAGTTGAATGGATTTATGTAACAAAATAATTTCAATGTTGTGTGAAAGTAAATTTAGTTCAACCAATATTGAAGTTGTGACACTGCTATCAGTCCCTGTTAGCATACATTACAACTCTATTTCATCCATTCCAATCCTCTGGTCTATGAACTGTGTAACGGCAGCCATTGTTTCCTAGACTGCAGTCTGGAGTCATTTTAGCTGCAGCTAGCTCTGGTTTTTGGAGATGTCATGACAACAGAATTCCACAACAGACTTTCTTTTCCTGAAACTTTTCATTTTTATTACAAAAAAAGGAATCAGCCCCAAAAGTATGGACAGGTTTCGTTTTTTTATTTAACTTTTTATCATTATTTTTATTTATATTTTTCATTGTTGTTTAAAGCTGCTGTTGGTGGTCACAGAGTAAACATCTGTTCAGAGAGAGGGACTTTGAATGTCAACACTATCCCTCCCAACCAGATTTCCTCTTAGCCCTCCAACACAGATAGGCGTGTGCAGTCATGATAGTGCCGGACTCATAACCAATAAGAGGACGTAGTAGGGGCCGCCCCTTAACCAATCAGGACAGAGGGTAGGAGCGCAGCCCTGATTGGTCCGTGATAACATGAACGAGGGGAATAATAACATTGCTTGATACAAAGGCATTGGAAAACACAAAGATTTTGCAATAGTCTCAAATTACTTAACTTACAGATGAGTACAGATGGGCATTATGACCTTTTCTCCAAACCCAGCAGAAAAAAAGTAACCTTTTTTACACCATTCCTACCAACAGCAGCTTTAAAGCGGGGCTGCTACATTGTTTTCCTCTTTATGTACATGATGGATAAAGAGCTCTGTTGTATCCTTATCTGTATATTGGTTGGTAAACGTGATCACCAGTCTGTGCCGTGTCCATTGTTGCATTAGAAAACATTATAAAGACAAAAAAGATGTACTTGGTAGCTACACTCTAACAAATCTTGTCACAGATCAACAGTAACCCTCACTATTTCTCCACAGCAGCTGGCGGACATCCATGTGGTGATTCTGCATAAGGAAGAGGGGGCAGGGCTGGGCTTCACTATCGCTGGAGGCTCTGACTCGGAGAGCAAAGCTCCTACAGTAAGAAGAACTCGCTCACTGCAGGGTCACACAGATCACAGGACTTTAGAGCAGAGGGCCTGATCTGTACACAGTTTTCTGTCTGTAGCTGTCCTCTGTGGTGGTCATGGGTTGATCATTTGTTCTCAGATACACCCCAAGACAAGCGTGGGCAGCCTCTGGCAGTTAGCTCAGTAAACAAACTAACATGTCCCTCCCATCAGAGTTTTCTCAGAGAGTTAGGATTTGATTTGTCCCAGGTTCTGATATCTAATCTGGCACAAATGTTATTTACAAGGGAAAAAGGGAAGTTTGCCAGGTCTTGTCTCTTAGTATACCCACCATGAACATTCAAAATAGATATAAAGATTTTTAACCTAGCTAACATCCAGTTCACTCTGCTTTACATTTTACACTTTGTCACAATGTCTAAAAATAATTCATACACTGTGCATTTGTTCTCTCGTGCAAAGGTCCACAAAGTGTTTCCAAGCGGCCTGGCAGCTCAGGAGGGCACCATCCAGAAAGGGGACGAGGTGTTGTCTATAAATGGAAAAACACTGCGCAGTGTCACACACGCTGATGCCACGGCATCTCTACGCCAGGCTCGCAATCTGACGCTGGCTGTGGTGGTCGTCAGCAAAAAAGCAGAAGATGGGGGGACAGAGGAAGGAGACAGCAGGAGCGAGGAGCCCAATCCTGCAGGTGAGTCATGCAACAGACAATCAGCTTCAAGTGATGAGTCTCTCCAGATTAAATGACAGGTGTGTGTGGCAGGACAGTCACACAACAATTTTGTTTTCCTATGGAGGGTGTGTGTGAGGTGAGAGCCTTTCCATCACTCAGAGTTTAGGTCAATTTGGTTTCTCTCAGCTGCTCGAGGAGTGCATCTGAAGTGTGCTTTGGGGAGATAAAGATACTGTCTTAGACTGTCTGTGTCCACTGTTATGACAGTTGAATGGCAGTTTGAGTGCAAACTCTGGAATCGTTCAACAGCTCCATAAGCACCTGGGTTATTGTGAGTTTGTTTTGGGCGACCAATAGAGAGCTATCAGGCTTTGGTCTGTGAGAAAAACTCCTTGGTGCCTCTCGCGTGCAAGTGTGATCAGCCCATGCCGGAATGAGAGTGGTGCAATGAGTGGAGTCATGACTCTCTGAGGATGTAGTTATCCTTGACTGAAAGTTCATCTCTGATCTTGTAATGTTGACAAAGCTCATTTCTCACCTGTTTAAAGGAGCAATGCTAACCGCTGTCCACTCACAAGCAGACAGTTCAGGACAGGAAGTTCAGGCAGAGTCAGCAGAGTATTTTCACCCTCTAGCAGTCATTTGTTCATGCACAAAATGATGTATGCAGGGTTACAGGAAGCAGGTAGAGAGTCTGTGGTCAAAACAGGTGAAGCAGATACGCAGCCTAAGCCAAGAATGTCCAAGAAACTGATGTCTAAGACATTTATGAGATGAATTACCACAAAGAGCGTAGCTGAGGCAGTGAGAAGTGATCTAACCACTCTCCCTTGTAAACAACCCAAGTGGCAACCTCCAGTCTCAAAACATGAAGTCCATGCTGAAGTGTTATAAACTGCAGTTCACCGAGAATCCACTAGAGGCTGGCTGCAGAAACACTGGAAACCACATACACACCCATTCAAAGAGACGATCTGTACAGCATTAATAAACATGTTTACAGCCTGGTTCAAAAAATGGCTCAGGTCTACGTAGCTTCTCTATCAGCACACACTGTACAGGGGGGGGGGTGAATTTTTTAATAACGCGATGGTTCAGAAGATATTAAGATTATGAGTTTTGCCCAAATAACTGGGAATCATCCCAGAGCAGTCAGGTGTGTGTGGCTGAATGGTCCTGATTGAGACCAGGTGTGGGTAGATTATGTATACCAGTGAGTGTCAGTGCTCTGTGCTGACTCATTAGCTCACCTTAATGAGAAGAGCTCTTCTGTGATCTCTGCATTGCCTAAGCACTACAAAACCTCTCTGGCATTTTTTCTCTCACTGTTTATGTCTATAAGAAAATACTAAGTTGAAGTTGGGTGGGTGTCTACCCCAGTCTTTTGGTGTTTTTTCTAAGGTATCTCTAGCAGCCCTTTCATTTGTTAAAGGGTTTTGAGCCTTCTTTATTTTGGTTTTCCCCTCTCCCTTTGATCACTTTTGATTTTTGTGATTATTCCTTTTGGAACTACTTTAAGAAACCCTGTGGTCCGCACTTGCCTCCCACACCCCCTCATCCTGACACAGTTGCTTTGTCTTGTTGATGCTTTGTGCATGTGTCAGGTCTTGTTCGAGAAGCAGCCTTTCTCTGATGCTGCCGTTGGTCAAATGTTCAATCAGCTGGTCATTCATAATTTCTCCCTCGTTGTCATCAGGCCACATCTTGAAGCAAAGCCATTTCAATCAGGAGAGACACAGTTTGAAGGTTAAATGTTATTTGTTACAGCTGAATGAATAATGAAACTTGGCAGAGATCTTTGGCGTACGGACTCTATGGGGATAATGTTGTGAGCGTAGGATGTGTGAATTTGGCAGCTGAAGAAATCCCCCTAGAGTCCAGACTCTGGTGGTGTTGGTGGTTGATGATCCAAGGAATTGAAGACTTGCAGAGACCAAGTGGAGATGGGGAGGTGGAGACACATTTAAAAAGACAGCAGAAAGTTGATAGGCTGACAATAAGGGTGTGCCACTGAGCTATTGGATTAACCAACGACAGCTCCAGAGCATGCAGCTGGAAGCTGGTGAGCTATTGAACGAGGGAGAGGAGAGTTAAACAACTGCTGTGATTGCTTTATAGTCTTCCTTTCTATAGTCTTCCTTGGCTAGAGCTACATGTTATACAGCTACAGTGTAATAGTCTTATGTTTTTAATTAATGCTTGCATTATGAGTGGTACAAAGTAGCGGCTATATCTGTGACTGAACACCAACCAGCTATGTCATCATCTCTAAATCAACATCCAGACTCTCAGGAACAGATAAAGGTCACTAAGCCTGAAGCAGAGAGAGGAACAGTGAATGAGACATGAATTCTGATGTGATCGATAGCAGCAGAAAGTCCAGAGAAGAAGTTCACGTCTTCAGGTGTTGACTGAGTCCCTGTCGCTGTGGTTACTTATGTAAGACACAGGCTGATGTATATCCAGCACATTCATTTAGAACAGCAAATAGTCCACCAACACTTCTTCATAGGTGTCAAATTCTGATGAGCTACTTAACTCCTTTCAGCAAATCAGAGACGAGTATCCACCCAGACTAAAGTGCACTGACTAAGCCTCTGAGTTCCTTGACTTTGAATATTTCAGCTGCGCCATGAAAGTGTTCCTGCTCCATTCATCAGGTCATGTGATGTGTGCTTTGTGTTGCAGTCGAGGAGCAGGGAACTGTGATCAGGGTGGAGCTAGAAAAAGGAGCTGGAGGTGTTGGCTTTACTCTGGAGGGAGGAAAAGGCTCGATCCATGGAGACAGACCTTTAGTCGTCAACAGGATCTTTACAGGTAAGTTCATTCAGGAGTTTTATCACAGAGGAGAGGTGAATTCAGACATCTCCTTTTCTAAATTCAAGTTCAGACTCAGATTTAGGACAAGATAATACTGTAATACTGTAAGTAAGTGTGTGTTTCTGCTGTGTGTCAGGTGGAGCGGCGGAGCAGATTGGACTGCAGCATGGAGACGAACTGCTGCAGGTTCAGGGAGCCAGTCTGCAGGACATGACTCGATTTGAGGCCTGGTCCATGATCAAGGCTCTACCTGAGGGAAACATTGCATTAGTTATCAAGAGGAGGCAGGGGGGAGGAGAGTTATAGACACTGCTGCTGGGAGCTGCTTCAAACAAATGCCAAAGAAATAAAAAAAAACACGTCAGCTGACACATCCCTCTCTCCAAAGTCTCAAGAGGGGAACCATAGAGTTGAGTTGGACCCGAATTAACCATTAAAAGCCCAACGTCACAGTATTAAAAATACAACAAGGAGGTAGATCGGTGAGGTAATGTTTCTGCTTTTGGCACAGCGTGTGTGTCAGTGTTTAAAATGGAGATTTAAAGCCTATCACTGTAGCTACATTCATGTTCAGGAATATTGTTTACCATTTATTGTTTGTATAATTGATTGCAATAAATTGTGCCCCAAATGGTGAATCCTGGTGTTAAATCCTGGTCCAGTGCACTGAAGTGAGGTGTTTGAGGCTTGAGTCACAGAGAGCGGTTAACAACATGCAGAAAGACGACTCGGTCAGGTCGCTGTTTGAGGAAAGAGCTTTACAGGAGAGGCTGAGAGTTAAAGAGCTTGGACGGGATCAGCTGGACAAAGTTAAACAGCATTAAACCACAGAGGGAGAAATGACACCATGATTCTTTGTTTATCTTCCCCTGTCTCCTTTTTCTATCATGATCAAACCCAGCATGGATTCAGACAGCTATAACTGATTTAAAGCACTCAATTCAGCTCATACAGATAAATGCCTATGGTTTCATTTCTTTACACCAGTGTAATATCTGTTGATACATCCTCTATGGAATATGTTCTGTTTAATTTGGATTTCTGTTATAGACCTCCAAAGAAACATGCAGCAGCTGTTACCTGTTATCACTCAGTCAGCTGTTTGTTTCCTCCAGTCGTTCCTTCAGCTCCAGGAGGCTGCAGCTGTGTTGATTTTAGTCTGGTTTGTGTGTTCAACTCCTCCATACTTCCTCATATCAGAGTGTGCTCTGAGTTGATCTATGTGACAGCCTGCTGATGGCAGACTTGCTCATGTTTGTGATCGGTCATTATAGCAGCAAACTCCAGCTCTTTTGTGGCAATTGACTCTTTCAAACCCTGGGTAGACTTCTTCAGTTTGCTGAGTGTCATCTCGTTTTGTAGGTTTGTAGAATCAGATAATAAAAAGGAGCACCAGATATGCTGTATCTGTTTTGTAGTGCAGGCCCCACAGGCTAGAATAAAACAATAATTAAAGTGGTGTCACAGCTGATCACGGACATGTGAGATGACACAGAAACAAATTTTAACAACAAGAAGCGTCGACTCAGAAACTGAGGGTACAGACCACGACATTGGAGACATCTGAAGGCCAACACTAAGATGCTGGTCTGCTTTTAATACTTGAATGAAGTTAAGACAAACTGTGACTTTCTGAATCCTGATCCTGAAGTCCTGAGGACATGACCAGTATATATATATGTATATATATATATACATATATATATACATATATATATACATATATATATATATACACACTACCGTTCAAAAGTTTGGGGTCACCCAGACAATTTTGTGTTTTTCATGAAAACTCACACTTTATTTATCAAATGAGTTACAAAATGAATAGAAAATATAGTCAAGACATTGAGAATGTTAGAAATAATGATTTTTAGTTGAAATAATAATTTTGTCCTTCAAACTTTGCTTTCATCAAAGAATGCTCCCTTTGCAGTAATTACAGCATTACAGACCTTTGGCATTGTAGCTGTTAAGTCGTTGAGGGAATCTGAGGAAATGTCACCCCACGCCTCCTGAAGCACCTCCCACAAGTTGGATTGGCTTGATGGACACTTCTTGCGTACCATACGGTCAAGCTGCTCCCACAACAGCTCAATGGGTTTGAGATCTGGTGACTGCGCTGTCCACTCCATTACAGACAGAATACCAGCTGCCTGCTTCTTCCCTAAATAGTTCTTGTATAATCTGGAAGTGTGCTTTGGGTCATTGTCCTGTTGTAGGAGGAAATTGTCTCCAATCAAGCACTGTCCACAGGGTATGGCATGGCGTTGCAAAATTGAGTGATAGCCTTCATTATTCAAAATCCCTTTTATCTTTTACAAATCTCCCACTTTACCTGCACCAAAGCAGCCCCAGACCATCACATTACCTCCACCATGCTTAACAGATGGTGTCAGACACTCTTCCAGCATCTTTTCACTTGTTCTGTATCTCACTAATCTTCTTCTGTGTGATCCAAACACCTCAAACTTTGATTCGTCCGTCAGTACTTTTTTCCAATCTTCCTCTGTCCAATGTCTGTGTTCTTTTGCCCATATAAATCTTTTCCTTTTATTGGCCAGTCTCAGATATGGCTTTTCCTTTGCCACTCTGCCTAGAAGGCCAGCATCCCGGAGTCGCCTCTTCACAGTAGACGTTCACACTGGCGTTTTGCGGGAACCATTTAATGAAGCTGCCAGTTCAGGACCTGTGAGGCGTCTATTTCTCAAACTAGAGACTCTACTGTACTTGTCTTCTTGTTCAGTTGTGCACCGGGGCCTCCCACTTCTCTTTCTACTCTGGTTAGAGCCTGTTTGTGCTGTTCTCTGAAGGGAGTAGTACACATCGTTGTAGGAAATGTTCAGTTTCTTGGAAATTTCTCGCATGGAATATCCTTCATTTCTAAGAACAAGAATAGACTGTGGAGTTTCATATGAAAGTTCTCTTTTTCTGGCCATTTTGAGAGTATAATCGAACCCACAAATGTGATGCTCCAGATACTCAACTAGCTCAAAGAAAGGCCAGTTTTACAGCTTCTCTAACCAGCAAAACCGTTTTCAGCTGTGCTAACGTAACTGCACAAGGGTTTTCAAGATGTTTCTAATCATCCATTAGCTTTCTAACTCGATTAGCAAGCATAATGTACCATTAGAACACTGGAGTGATGGTTGCTGGAAATGGGCCTCTATACACCTATGTAGATATTCCATTAAAAACCAGACGTTTGCAGCTAGAATAGTCATTTACCACATTAACAATGTATAGAGTGTATTTCTGATTAATTTAATTTTATCTTCATTGAAAAAAACAGTGCTTTTCTTTCAAAAATAAGGACATTTCTAAGTGACCCCAAACTTTGTATATATATAAATATATATATCAATCAGTCTTTATTTGTATCTGTTTCTCAAGACGCTTTTACAAACAGAGCAGGTCTAGACCACACTATGTTAAATTATTAACAAAGACCCAACATCAAGACAGGATAAGATCCAGTTCCCTCTTACAGACAGGACTCAGTCTTATCTCATCTTTATCCACCATGAGCAGAGCACCTCGCAGTATTTAGCTGTGGCAAGGACAAACTTCCTTTAACAGGCAGAAACCTCCAGGAGGACCAGACTCATGTTAGACACACATCTGCTATACCTACCTAAGTTCATGGATCTGATTTTTTTCTGAGGGTTGTAATCCTTCAACATTCCCTCTGTATTGAGTTAAATGTTAATCAGGTAAAGGTTATTATGCACACAAATTTGGTCATATGCGCAAAAACTGAACTTATTAATAATAAGGATTTATTATTCTGAGTGTGCAACTGATGTTTTCTTTTTTTGCTTTGACACCTTACATCCTCCAGAGTAGAAGAAAGTGTTTGACCTTATCAGAGACCTGAGCCTTTCAATGTTCACTCTTATCAGTGAAGTTAGAAATATGTTTTTTAAGAAGTGTTGAATTTATTGTCTGAGTAGGAGGCAGTAAAACTTGATGTAAAACAGATTAGTTTGTCAGCTCACAGCAGGAAGTTCCCTGGTTCAATCCTCTGTCAGGCTGGTGCCTACAGACATGGTTAAAGTTAGACCAACAAGTCAAGCTGCCATTTTGACCAAGATGTGTCTTTTTATGTTAGAGCAGTATAGACGCTGCATTTTACCTTTGTCTCTGCCAGTTACTCCACCTCTTCAGGTCTCTCCCAAAAGAGACTGATCTCTACCCTCTACCCTTAGGACTACCCTGTTGATCTCCATCATATCTGACAGTGGTACGGTTTCTCTCTCGCTGTTTTCCACCTGCCACCTTCTAGCTACTAATGTAGTGTACAGTACTTACTGCATACTGTGTTTGAAGGTAGTCTGTAGTCTGACTGTTCTGTTGGATCTGTTTTGTAGTATGCAAGGCCAGGCGTCGCTGGATTTCCGGTTTCGGAAAGCAGAAGTAAACAACGCCCGAGCTGATAGATAAACTGCTCCTGTAGCATCACTTATTATTTGAGTAGTTAAGAAAATGATTTATCTGTAATTTAATAATTTTCACAGCACCTAAAAAACAAAGTGCCATCTGTCATAAATGGAAAAGAGAAGAAACGGCATGTTAGCGCTGTGCATTGTGGGAAACAGTACGCAAGGCAGACTGGTCTGATGCATACTGTGAAATGTTCCAGAATCAGTACGACATCCAGGTAGTTTTGGCATACTGCAGATTTTACTCTTGTTCACTTACTACATACTGAACTTAGACCAAATCAGTACGTACTGCTAGTATAGAAGGCGGTTTGAAAACAGCCAATGTGAGCTTGAATTTAAGGTTTGGAGCTGCAGGAGGAGCTCTACTCGTGCTGATTGGTTGAGTACTCAGGAAAAGCTTCAGACATCACTCCATGGCTGTTTTCAAACCGCCTACTATACTAGCAGTACGTACTGATTTGGCTTAAATTCAGTATGTAGTAAGTAGTATGTGAACAAGAGCAAAATCTGCAGTATGCCAAAACTACCCAGATGTGGTACTGATTCAGGAACATGTCAAAGTATGCATGGGACCAGTCTGCCTGACGTACTGTTTCCCATAATGCACAGCGCTAACGTTACGCTTTTTCTTTTCTCTTCTGTTTTTTTGAAGGTGGAACTCAGTTTTTAGGTGCTGTGAAAATTATTAAATTACATGTAAACAACTTCTTAACTTAAACCAGAAATCCAGTGACATCTGGCCCAGCATACTGCAACACAGATAGAACAGAAGAGTCATACTACAGACTAAATTCAAACACAGTGTGTGGTAGGCTGTATCTACTGTCCAGTCCCTCCAGGAAGTTGCGATTTCGCGATCGCAACTATCAACGCAAATTCAACCAATCAGCACGATTTTTTCACGGCCCTGCAATTTTTTACAATCACCGCAACTTTCCCGCAAATTTGACCAATTATATTAATCTCAGCCCCTGTACGTCATCGGTTTTGTCATCAATTTGACTTCCTCGGAACATAAACGTAAGTCCTCACATGATCGGCACTTTTCAACAACAAAACACGCACAGAGAACGGGTGAAGAGAGGGGACAGCAGGCAGGACAAGTGACCATGACAACGTTATTATTTATAGATTGAGGGGCTCAGTGTTAGCTTGGTCTCTACCTGCAGCAGGTGTGCTTTATGAACCAGCTCTCCTCACCTCCATGCATCTGTCTCTTCTTCATTGATGATTTTTACCCCCAGTGTGTGTTAGTGACAAAGACACAACTGGGGGGCATCTGTTTACTATTTGATGTTTGACGTTGTTGCCGTGGTTACCGTAAAAAGCTCTGCATCTACAGCTTGATTTAATCCAGTTTGGTGAAACATCAGACACATTCAGTAAGTTTTGATCAACTCCTCGTCATCAAAGATGCAGATTCATTTCAGAGTGCCATGAGCTGACTGTGCATCAGTCGCTGTGAGGTGCATTCAGGGACCGTCGTAAATGTGCAATATAGCCCTTTCATGGCATTTTTCTGTGAATCAATCAATCAATCAATCAATCAATCTTTATTTGTATAGCGCCAAATCACAACAAACGTTATCTCAAGACGCTTTTACAAACATAGGAGGTCTAGACCACACTATGTCAAATTATGAACAGAGACCCAACACCAAGACAGGGTAAGACTCAGTCTGACCCCACCTTAATCCATCATGAGCATTGCACATCGCAGTATTTAGCTAGTTACAGTGGTGAGGAAAAACTTCCTTTTAACAGGCAGAAACCTCAGACAGAACCAGACTCATGTTAGACAGACATCATGCCTCGACTGAGTTGGGTCTGGAAAGAGAGATAGAGGGGAGTAAGAGAGAGAGGTGATAGTGATGAGACGAGTCGTAGAAGCTGTTGCCGCTGGAGTCCAGCACGTCCGTATCAGCTGGAGTCCAGATCGTCCACAGCAGGAGGACGTCTACGGCAGCTCAGAGGAATCTACGAGACAATGGAGCTCAGGGACTCCAGAATCAAGAGAATCAAAATACAGTCAGTGGCCACATCAAGAATGTTTTCTAAAAACAACTGTAATTTAGCGTATTTACTTGCCCCTGAGATGTTATTGGGGGGAAAAAAGCAAAAAAAATAATCGCAACTTTCACCGAAATTTTTCCAAAAAGCTGTCGCAAATTCAGGCTTTTTGGGCCGCAACAATCACAAAAAAATCCTGCGAAATCCTGGAGGGACTGACTGTCGACTACATTAGTAGGTAGTATGTAGCTGGTCGTTTCAAAAACAGCCCATGATTTTCCACTCATTAGCTCCTCTACAAGCGTGAAGGTGATTCTATCCCAGTGTTTGTTGGATCTTAACACTGGCACATCATTCTACTGATGGGATAAGATAAAAGGTACTGATTTGGTGGTCACCTTAAAGGCCATCAAACAACGCCAAGCTGCTTGAGTCTTTGTGTTAAGGGTGATGATGTAAAGACTAGTAGAGAGCATGCAAAGACACATGGAAGTTGTAGTTTAAGCAGGGTTGTACTCGTATGTAAAAATGAACTTGTTTTCTTTGCATTATTCACAGTCTGAAAATTGCTGCATTTCTTGTGATCTTATATAGTCGTTATTTTCTGCAAATATAAGAGCAACATGAGCATATTTTATTTGGAGGCTGTGAAGTGGGAACAATAAAGAATAAATCAAACTGTTTATTTGATGTAAACACCATGAAGAGGAGAAACAGAGAGTCTTTGCAGTGGTCGTTTATTCTGCAGCTGTACACAATCTTTATACAGAGCCAGGTACCTGACATTTACAACACATGTACTGTATGATGACCACATGTTTCTATGACAGTGTGCGACCGTAGTTTAACTTACAAAACAGATGGGGATTGAATTACTTCAGACCTCCGTGTATAAACAGTTTCAAACAAAGAAAAGCCTGTCTGATTATTCACTCTACATGTTGTGGCTTTAATATTCCTGTCTGGACTTTTTCACCTGGATCAGGACGAGTTATTGCACATGTAGATTCAGGGAGGATGACATGCGAGTGTGGAGCAAACAGTCAGCACATGTGTGAACGTACTGTACCTCTGACAGAGAGTTCAGTCACACTCTGAAGAATCAGTCAATGAACAAAGGATGACTTTGTCCAGATAATGCGATTAAATATGGCTCAAATATTAATACCAGTGTTTTTCTAAATATACGGATTTGTCAACATAAAAAAGATTCAAGATAAAAATCCTGGCTGGCCCCATCATCAGACAATCAACACAAGAAAAAGCCACATGTTGGATGTGACACATTCACACAGGATGAATAAAGTTAGGAGGTATGTTATTAATATTAGTGACTAAGCTATGAATCAAAGGAAGCTAAATATTCTAAATCTTTCAGAAAACGTGAGAACAATCTTCTCTCACATGGACAAAGACTCTACAAACACCAACACATAACACAAATCAAGCCATCCTGGATTGAGACACTCGTCTTTGTTCAGTTTATTCTGAGGGATTCCTCAAACAGTTTCTAATCATGGTTTAGACAAACATTTAATCAACTTAACTCAGAGAGGAAATGAAAGTTAAATGTTGGATCGAGATTAAAATATGTAGCTAGGTGGAATTTTCTGTGACTCTCAGCGTCTGAACATTAAATGAGTGCAGTAGGTGATTGTGATCGTGGATATTCTTAACAGGGTGAATTGATTATTAAGTGAAACAGAGCAGTCCTGCCGTGTAAAGAGCTATTTTATTTGATTAGATAATAAAATACAGAGGTGATTTAAGATGTTTCCAGTGCTGCAAGCTTGAACTATGAACTACGTAAAATTCTAACAAGTCTAAAAGAAGTAGTGTCTTTGTCAGGAGAACATGCAAATAGTCATTTCTGAGGACTTAAACCTCCTCCTGCTTCCCTTTAACGTGTCCAGCATGTACAAACACAGGCTGTTTCAGTCTGCGTGCTGCAACCCCTCAGTTGGAACCAGGTAGCAGCAGTTGTTTGCTGTTGTAGATCATATAAAGGCACACGTATTAAATCCAGTGTTTAAAAAAATTACAACAGTGTGTTTTTACTGTAGCACTGTTAATGCCAGGTAAATATGAAGCTGGGGTCTTATTGTGAGTACCTGCTGCACTGGACAGTTTATTGTTAGTTTTAATAAAATGCATTTAATACAAGAGCATTTAAGGCAGTGTGCCGTGATCAAGGAGTCAGGCCTGTTATCATCTGTGTCTCTGACGGAGCACATTTGTATTGACCCCAGAGATGAGTCAACACCAGTGTATTTTGATAGCACTCAGTCATTAAAATTTTAGAAGCCTCCAGCCTGTCCACTACAGTGAGGAGTGGATGACTGTGAAGTAGGGGGAGTTAAAACAGCCTGGAACCAGCTGGATGATGATGATAGAGAGGAGCACCAAATCAGAACAAATGCTGTCTCAAAGCAGCAGGTCTGAACCGTACTATCAGTCTGAACTTATTCTGAGGAATGGAGGACTTCTGTGTCAAATCGCAACATAGCCTATTCGTGTAGCTCCCCTACCTACGCAGAGGCCGACGCACAACTCCTCCAAAATGTAACTACGCGTCAAATCAACGTGGACCGCAAGCCCTGTGATTGGTCCGCTCGGTGGCATTGTATGTCCAGCATTAACAGCACTTCCTGTATCTCCAAACATTGGCCGGGTATTTCATCTCCTCCGACGTCTCCTGTCTATTCGTACTGCAATCATTACTGTGTGATAAACAGCAACATGTATCAGCTGTAACTTAACAGAACACGCTCTGAATCTCTGTGAAAAAGTAAATAGAGATCATAACAGGGCCGGAAGCAGCTTGTAGTCTGTGCACCAAAACTCTTAGACCTTAACTTTACTGCACCCCTTACTTCTAGTTTAAATAGGTATAATAAATGCAGTAAGTGTAGATGCAGTAAGCGTGCAATGAAAGATGAGAGCATGATTTTCTTTTATGATTTAACCTTTAGATGAAACCAGCTAAAAACCTGATCCAATGAAAGCTGGGACACTTATTGAATATTAAATCTTGAGTGAAGCTCTCTCCTATGCCGGCTTTGACTCCATGATTGTTTGAATTATTATGTTATTATGAAAAGGACTGCCGACCGCGACACCAGAACTAGCCTTCAGCACGAGCTACAAGGAACAGCTTGATGAACGTTTTCAGGCTCTAGTGTTGTCATGTGTATAAATATTTTAACATTACATGTGACACCTGCAGTCACCTCATTGGTGAGGACGCTCCTCCTGTCTCACCACAACAGTGTGCCAGAACAGCTCAGTGGATCTTATGAGATCTCAGAACGGGATAGGCTGAAAAGGTTGAAGAACAAATAATCACCTAATTTTGGAATCAATTATTGAATATTAATTAAACATACTGTTGTTTATTTTAAAGAGGTGGGTGGACTTTGAGGGCCCCTGTTTCCTGACTGTTTTAAAGGGATCCAGTCAAACACGATGACATCAAAAAAGGGACTAAATACTGACAGACATCCGTTGGGGAGTTTCAGGGACTGGATACGAAGGAGGGAGGAAGCATAGCCTGGAGTAAAAGAGGAAGACAAGATGCTCAGTAGTGCAGTAATGTCTTCTTCATGACATTTTTCAAAGGGAAAACATCCTTTGTCTTAAAGCACACCCGTGCCTTCCCACTCGTGCTCCGGCGCTCGAGTGCAGCAGGTTAAAGTGGCAGACAATCATGATGTACAGGTAAGCAGAGCAGACGTTATCTATGAGAGTTCAAGTACAACATGAAGAACTAAGTATGAGGTATGAGCTGAGGTAAAGGTCAGTTTAACCAGTAATCTGATACCTTTGGAGGGTAAACAAGGTCCATGCAACATGCATGTTTTCTGTACACTGTAGTATGCAATGATACAAAGAGTAAATGTCTGGTGTCTCATCATCCTGCTACTTTAAACCAGGTAACAGATATAAACACGTCTGTGTTCTCTCTTTAGATTGGTGGGAGGATTTTCAGCCCAAAGACGGGGACTTTAGAGATGCTGGTTTGTCAAATGCAGCCTCGCTTTTACTCCTCAGTTCATTAAGTGCCATCAAATTAGACCCTGAACGCCTGAAGATTTACTGGATTCCTCTGACAGCAGCAGGGGGATACAGATAAATCCTGAGACTATTCAAGAGAAACTGTTAGATAGTCCCAGTGCACTGGTGCTGTTGGGTTTTGGACTGTTAAAAATGGAATGAGCATTTGACCTAACAGGTCAGTAGGCCTTTGTTTTTTTTAAAGGTAGAGGTTCTTAACTCTCGGTGTCAAAGGTCCTTGAGGGATTTCACAGCTTTGGCCAAGTTGCTGTAGAACTCAGCCATGCTGGAGGGGAAGAAGGAGTCGACCACGGAGCGAGGGAGCAGGCCGCCCAGGTCGGTCTGGAAGAAACTCAGAACCTCCGTTTTCTTGGGCTCTCTTGAGATGGAGAAGAAGAGACACAGGGCGGATTAGAAAACAAAGAGATGTAGAAATATGACGATGGACTTAAACTAAGGTGGTGTGTTGGTGTGCTCACCCTGAGATGGGGACACAGATGCACCCACAGGGGTGGTTGAATCCTCTCACGTAGCCAGACTGGGGAGGACAGTCCGAGTGACTCACGTTGGTGGCTGTTAGACACGACACAAAGATGCACATTTGTCTACAATTCACTGGATGTGCAGAACAGCTCACTCATCAACTCAGAGTCTGCAGGTTTACCCATCCACCCTCTTTCATAATACAATTAAAACAACCTCAGCTTTTCATTCATTGAAAAATTATTACAATCGCCTCATCTTCCTCCCTGAAAGAGAGATAATAAATGCATCTTTAAGTAAATGGAAACATGAATCCAAAGTACAGTGGGTGTTCTGGATGAACTGGCCCGCAGACTCCTGAACACATACAAGCTCAGCACACTGCTGATTTAAGAAACACATGCAAAAAGACTAAATCAGAGCAGATAGGCATGAGAACAAGAAAGAAAAAAACAGTTTGACAACAAGTGCAGCATGTTCATGCTCATACAAGCAAAAGGTGTGTTCTAAAGGTGAAACAGCTGTTTCTGTAAAGGAGGGAATAAACACATTTCAGACTGAGGGGAGCTCCAGTTCATGAGCTGAGCAGCTTTATGAAACAACTTTACTTATGTTGTGCCTTAAATTCTGGATTTTACAGTATTATTTTCATAACACAGTTTATTTAAATCAATTTGTTTTGAAATGCCAATTTAATCCAAACTCCTTTCTATAAGAGTGAAAGCTGAAGTAATGACACCTTTCATTAATGTGACATTTCAGAGATGAATGTTGTTCAGACCTGTAGATTACACTCACATTTGTAAAACTGCAGCCAAACTAATATTCAGTGTCCCAGTCCTTCTTAGAAAATACACAAGAAACAACTACAGGAAGTAGAGGAGGTAAGAATGAGTCGTTACATACCGTTTGATGAAATGGTGCCATCTTCGTATTGTTTCACTAGAATAACATCTACAAAGTCTCGTGGAGCTATGATACCCATAGCTGCTGAGGGCGTGACTGTTCGGCAGATAGAGATGTCCTGTGCAAGAGTGGGAGACAAGAGCATGTACTCAAAGACTGAGTCAAACAAAGCAAAAGCAAAATTGGATATCACTGTATGCATTTAAAGCTGCACTGGTCAAGTTTTCTTAATGTGGACTTATCCTAATTTATCACATCCATAATCTGTTGGGATGAGACAGTTGCTTTCTCAAACAATGACACATACAGTGGGGCAAACAAGTATTTAGTCAGCCACTGATTTTACAAGTTCTCCCACTTAGAAAGATGAGAGAGGTCTGTCATTTTCATCAGAGGTACACTTCAACTATGAGAGACAAAATGAGAAAAAAAATCCAGGAAATCACATTGTAGGATTTTTAAAGAATTGATTTATAAATGATGGTGGAAAATAAGTATTTGGTCAATAACAAAAGTTCAACTCAATACTTTGTAACATAACCTTTGTTGGCAATGACAGAGGTCAAACGTTTCCTGTAAGTCTTCACCAGGTTTGCACACACTGTAGCTGGTATTTTGGTCCATTCCTCCATGCAGATCTCCTCTAGAGCAGTGATGTTTTGGGGCTGTCGCTGGGCAACACAGACTTTCAACTCCCTCCACAAATGTTCTATGGGGTTGAGGTCTGGAGACTGGCTAGGCCACTCCAGGACCTTGAAATGCTTTTTACGGAGCCACTCCTTCGTTGCCCGAGCGGTGTGTTTGGGATCATTGTCATGCTGGAAGACCCAGCCACGTTCTATCTTCAATGCTCTCACTGATGGAAGGAGGTTTTGGCTTAAAATCTCACGATACATGGCCCCGTTCATTCTTCGCTTAACACGGATCAGTCGTCCTGTCCCCTTTGCAGAAAAACAGCCCCAAAGCATGAGGTTTCCCCCCCATGCTTCACAGTAGGTATGGTGTTCTTGGGATGCAACTCAGCATTCTTCTTCCTGCAAACACGACGAGTTGAGTTTTTACCAAAAAGTTTTATTTTGGTTTCATCTGACCACATGATATTCTCCCAATCCTCTTCTGGATCATCCATATGCTCTCTGGCAAACTTCAGACGGGCCTGGACATGTACTGGCTTAAGCAGGGGGACACGCCTGGCGCTGCAGGATTTGAGTCCCTCTCGGCGTAGTGTGTTACTGATGGTAGCCTTTGTTACTTTGGTCCCAGCTCTCTGCAGGTCATTCATCAGGTCCCTCCGTGTAGTTCTGGGATTTTTGATCACCGTTCTCATGATCATTTTGACCCCACGGGATGAGATCTTGCGTGGGGCCCCAGATCGAGGGAGATTATCAATGGTCTTGTATGTCTTCCATTTTCTTACAATTGCTCCCACAGTTGATTTATTCACACCAACCTGCTTGCCTATTGTAGATTCACTCTTCCCAGCCTGGTGCAGGTCCACAATTTTCTTCCTGGTGTCCTTGGACAGCTCTTTGGTCTTGGCCATGGTTGAGTTTGGAGTGTGACTGTTTGAGGCTGTGGACAGGTGTCTTTTATACAGATAACCAGTTCAAACAGGTTCCATTAATACAGGTAACGAGTGGAGGACAGAAGAGCTTCTTAAAGAAGAAGTTACAGGTCTGTGAGAGACAGAAATCTTGCTTGTTTGTGGGTGACCAAATACTTCTTTTCCACCATAATTTACAAATCAATTTTTTAAAAATCCTACAATGTGATTTCCTGGATTTGTTTTCTCATTTTGTCTCTCATAGTTGAAGTGTACCTCTGATGAAAATTACAGACCTCTCTCATCTTTCTAAGTGGGAGAACTTGTAAAATCAGTGGCTGACTAAATACTATTTTGCCCCACTGCAGATGCAGGTTTAAACTCCTTACTAGATTACTGGTTTTGCAGTTTCCAGTTTCCAAAGTGTTGAGGTGTTGTTAGAAACCACCTGCATGTTCAGACACAGTGCAGCTTTAAAAATATTTCAGACAATCTGAGGTGAAAATTGAAGAAATTTGACAACCTTATGGAGTAGCTTGGTTAGTAAATACAAAATGATATAGACAAACACTGTGTAACAAACCTCTGTGATTTGTTCCAGGAGTTCAAACTTTTTCACGTTGTTGTCCCAGTTCACTCTGATGCCGTTGGGTACGGGTTTTAAGCACTCCCACACTTTCTCCGGGCTTCCACTCACAATCCCTTCCCCCTTATAACTGAAGAGGAACACAACACACAGAGATCAGAACATTTTGAAGTAAGGTTATTTGATGTAAATATATTCACGACAGGAAAATGATTTAAGCCCCTAAACTAAGATCTGCAAAGATTTTATTCTACTGTGTTCACTATTTGATTCACCCCTCAATAAAAAACACACACACCTAACTGAAACCTAATGATACATTTTAAACCTCACCTTGCTTAGAGACAATATGCAGTTACTGATTTCTAAAATCAATTCAAATGTATGCATCATAGGTATTTAGAGTACCATAAAAGGTTTCAGCAACTCTAGAAAGTAGTTTCTTATATTTCAAAATATAACCTTAATTCCAAAAATGTTAAAAACATTGTGTTATATGTTGTTAACAACAGATTTTGATGGTTTACAAATCATTAAAAAAATGTGTTTGGTTGAAAATAGTAATCTTCAGACCCTCAGGCAGCACTGCATTAAAAACAGACACGACTCTTTAGTGGAAAGCACAGCATGGGCTCAAAATCATTTCCAGAAACCATTTTCAGTGAGCACAGTGCAATACCCCATCCATAAATGAAGGATACAACCGCAACATTCAAAGAGGACCATAACATAAACCAGAAACACCAGAGACTTCTCTGGACCTGAGCCCATTTGAGATGGACTGAGAGGAAGTGGAAAATTTTCCTGTGGTCTGGTGAGTCAAAATTTGACATTCTTATTGGAAATCATGGACACTGTGTCCTCCATGCTATAGAGGAGCAGGACCATCTGGCTTGTTAGCAGCTCACAGTTCTAAAGCCAGCATCTCTAATGGTATGGGGATGCATGAGTCCCCATGGTATGGGGATCATAAGAGTCCATGGTATGTGAAGGCTCCATTAATGCTGAGCAATATATACATATATGCTGCCATCCAGATAATGCCCTTTTTCAGGAAGACGCTACAGATTTCAGCAAGACAATGCCAAACCACATCCTGCATGTATTACAACAGCATGGCTCTGTGGTAGAAGAGTCCAGGTGCTGAACTGGCCTGCCTGGAGTCCTGACTCGTCGGCAATTGAAACATTTGGAGCATCACGACCCCAAAAATTACAACAAAGGAGACTCTGAACTGTTGGGCAGCTGGAATCCTACATCAGGCAAGAATGGGACAACATTTCACTTTCAAACTCCAGAACCTGGTCTCCTGGGTTCAAAGAAGACCTGATGCAGCTCAAAGGTAATCTTGTCCCTTGCCTGAAACAACTGTTTGAAATGATCAATTTACTTTGTAAATTATTTTTTAGAAGACAATAAAATGTTTCAGTCTCAGCATTTGATATGATGTCTTTGCACTATCTTCATAAAATATAGGCTGTAAAGATGCAAACCATCAAACTCTGTTGGGGCGCTGGTTTTGCCTGGTAGTTGAGTCAAACGCCCCATGTGCAGAAGCTATAGTCCTAGACCTGAATCCAACATGCCCTTAACTGAAACTCATTCCCCACTCTCTCTCCCATTATTAGATCTACCGGAGTAGTGTCAAAGCTCTTTAAGTGGTCTGAATGATTAGAAAAGCGCTATAGAAGTCCATTAACAGTTACCACTGACATAAATTGGGATTATATTACAATGAAGAGACATTTGCTTGATTGATCCAGCAGACTGTATATGATATGTTCTGAATCAATCAGTTTGGGTGTTGAGGGTCTCCATCTTTTTTTTTTTAAAGGAAGCAATGACCATATTTGGATGAGAGGTTGGATATGGATTGCTACATCTCATCTTGGTTGACAGGTCACTGCACTCGTCACTAACAGGTAACCATGCCCACAAGTACACCCCACTTTACTTTTCCATAAAAGGCTTAAGTTTACAAAATCTACATCATGTTGTTTTGAAGATTGAGACCACATGTTGCATATGAAATGATTGTGCTGAGGTTATAAATTAAGCTGGTCGTAGTTGTGGGAACAAGTTTTTATCTATTAAAGATATGACAAATCAGGGCCGGCCCATGGCAGTATAGGCAGTATAGGCAAATTCTAGGGTCGCCAGCCATCCATAGGGGGCGCCGCTTGCACCCTCAATGAGTGAGGAAGAATAGTTGAAGATAATAGGAAAAATAATATTATTTCTTGTGATGTAATTTGGGGTTAAATTGAGGAGTGATGCCAGTATACATTTAAAAACTTGTGAATCACTTTTGGTTTTTTAAAAAAATTGTTTGCAAATCAGTTTTTGAAGTCTTAAGTGGATTTACTTGTTGTTGTTGTTGTTGTTTTCTTTACACTTTAGAAGCTGTTAGCTTAATTTGATAGAAAATGTAGGCTAGGCTTAAATAAGCATGTTGCTTCTGCCTTTCTGTCATCACTTAGTACATTACTGTTGCTTTGCTTAAAGTGTCTGTACTGTGAACATTAGTGTTATATAATAACTGAATAAATTCTGCTACTACATTATGTATTTTGAAATATAAATATCAGTGTTGTTACCATTTCATTAATGTTCTTTTAGAGGTCATTTCATTTTAAAATATAAAAATCTGTAAAACATAAGCTGGATGTCAGCTGTCTTTAAATGTATGTGTGATGTGATTGTTGGAGTTGGTTACAGTACAAGGGGCACCAGTTGAAAAGAGAGGTCAAGGTTTCTCACACATTCCCACGGAATTCAGACGAAGGACGCCAAGACACAACCACGTCGTTCTGTCAGAGAAAAACAAACAGCACATAACAGTGAGTGGCATTTACCGTTTTGGTATTAATGAGCCTGACAGATGCTCCTCTGGTGATGAAAGGTCACCCCCTTATATATAACACCCTGACATTCAGTCATCATGTGACAGCCTGGATTTCAGGACAGTGTTATTTTGCTGCATCACCACAGTGACATAGTCGCTCAAGTATTCAAGAGTTGTACATTCTTTGAAAAAAGTCACCAAAAAATATCATTGCATTCAAATATTAAATTTAGAACTGTGAGAGACTTTCATTGAGTGCAGAGTTGGTGCCCCTGGTGGACACTGTAGTATGCAGTCTCATTTAGTACTAGTAATCTGGGTAATCTCAAAGTCTGTATCAGGATCAGGTTGTTCCAGTTTAGTTTGACTTTAAGGAAACAGGACAAAAGATGGGTGAGCTGAGCCTGGATAACAAAATGAGATTCCCATTAGGGCCCAGGGGCTGACCTTCATGGGCACTGAGTAAGCACCCCTTCAATGTGCTTCAGCATGTTAATGAAGAGTAAGTGTTGATCCAGTGATAGGTGGTAAACACAGATCACAAGGAAGGAAATACTGAAGGGGTGACTCTCTGAAGAATAGATTTTATTAGCCAATTGTTTAACAAAAAAAAAAAAAAAAAAAAAACATGAAAGGATTACATTCATCTTTTTAGAAAATAAAGATCAGAAACAGAATAAATACAGGCTGGGGACATGGTTATATTATTTCCCATGAGTTTTGAGCTGTTTGTCAGTCAGAAGTTGTAAAAAAAAATCAAGTAAGAAAGAGGATTTATCTATATTAACAATCTAAATATGACATTAAACAAAGGTAGTCTTGATCCTTGCTATGTAAACTGAGTTATGCCCTGTATTTGCAGGTTGTACTCTGTGTTTGTAAAGGCTTGACTGGTTAGTTCAGCTGGACTGCTCTATGTCGACGAGCAGGCCGAACAAGTGACACCTCTGACTGTAGCTACCTGCTGCTTCCCTACACGAGGGAGTGGACAGCTCAGGTGAGGGGACACGTGCACATATGAACCATTTCATTTCAAACAGAATCATAAACACCATTTACCGATTTCTTGCAGACTTTCCAGCCGGACTCATCCTTCTTGTAGCTCATCAGGCAGTCAGCAGCTGACTTTGCTTTCTCCTCATAATCCATTACAGGCAGTGAGAGGGAGCGACCGCTGCTAACCAGAGATACTTGGCAGAGAAACTGGTGTTAGATCGGTGATCACACACGATGGTTACCTCTTTGTCTAATAGAAGACCAGAGCTATAAACCGAGCAGACAAGGTGTTAGCGATGTTAGCTTGTGAAGCTCTCCAGGCCACTATCGAGCCAGAGATGTCCGAATGAATGAGCCGCGCTGCACAGCCCGCATCATTAGAGGAAAACGACCTGCTGAGGGGAGGAAACCAGGAGGAAACTGACACAACTCCACTTCTTACTGTTAATACTGCTCCACAGACAACATCTGCATCGGCAAATCAGTCAAAAACCCTTTAAGTTGGCTGAATTTTCCGAAATCCGAGGGGGATGGTTGCCAGATGTGTGAACTCACCCTGAAAAAGCAAACTGCCGGTTATCCTTCAAAATAAGGTTCCTCCCGTAAAAACGGTTCAGAAACGAAACCGTGCCACGTATAACAACCTTCATATTACATCCAGGGCTATACTACAGAAGACGATTAGGGCCGCTGGAAAAAAGGTCTTTTTTATTATTGTTGTTATTCTGAGATAAAAGTCAGAATTATGAGATAAAGGAATTCTGACTTTTCTCAGAATTCTGACTATAATCTTAGAATTCTGACTTTAATCTCAGAGTTCTGACTTCAATCTCAGAGTTCTGAATTTTTCCTCAAAATTCTGACTTTAATCTCCGAACTCTGACTTTTTTCTCAGAATTCTGATTTTAATCTCTGAACTAAGACTTTAATCTCAGAATTCTGGCCTTTACCCCCAGAATTCTGACTTTAATCTCAAAATTCTGATTTTCCCCCCCAGAACTCTGATTTCATTCTCAGAATTCTGAATTTTCCCCCCAGAACTCTGACTTTAATCTCAGAGTTCTGACTTTAATCTCAGAGTTCTGACTTTAATCTCAGAGTTCTGATTTTAATCTCAGAATTCTGACTTTAATCTCAGAGTTCTGATTTTAATCTCAGAGTTCTGACTTTAATCTTAGAATTCTGACTTTAATCTTAGAATTCTGACTTTAATCTTAGAATTCTGACTTTAATCTCAGAGTTCTGACTTTAATCTCAGAGTTCTGATTTTAATCTCAGAATTCTGACTTTAATCTCAGAGTTCTGATTTTAATCTCAGAGTTCTGACTTTAATCTCAGAGTTCTGAACTTTTTCTCAGAATTCTGACTTAATCTCAGAATTCTGACTTTTCCCTTAGAATTCTGACTTAATCTCAATATTCTGACTTTTTCTTAGACTTCTGATTTTAATCTCTGAATTCTGACTTTAATCTCAGAGTTCTGACTTTAATCTCAGAGTTTTGAATTTAATCTCAGAGTTCTGACTTTAATCTCAGAGTTCTGATTTTTAATCTCAGAATTCGACTTTAATCTCAGAGTTCTGACTTTTTTCTCAGAATTCTGATTTTAATCTCAGAGTTCTGACTTTAATCTCTGAATTCTGACTTTTTTCTCGGACTAATGATAATTTAAAAAAATAGACCTTCATTTTATTTATTTTTTCAGTGGCCCTAATCCTCTTCCGTACATTACGGGGATTTGACTTGGGTTTAAATGTTTGTTTTCACACACACCCCGCGCTCCAACTGTATGAGCGAGTATGACCGTCTTTTATTTTGAAGGTAAGAGCGCGCGGTTACTTCCTGTAATCTGTCTGGCTCGGTCTGGCTTCACGAAGACGGGGCTTGTTTCCTTGAAGCAAAGCCAATCGGGAATTGTAGTGGTCCCTGCTCTCCAGATGAAATGCTGTTAAATCATTATGCAGGCCATGCCAGGAGAATGTGGGATACGATTGGCTTTATTATGATTTCATGTAACCAAGGGTGATTACATGTTTTTCAGGTGTAACACTGAATTAATACTGTCTGTGTTGTTTGCTTTTATTGTTAAACACAAAGCACACCGTTTCTAATGTCTGTTTCTAAATGACATAATACCACAAAAACACTGTAAAGTATTTTACTAATACTTTAGTATTTTAACATTATTTAGCACATATCTAAACATTTGAGCAGACCAGATATTGGACTCATCCACCTTTAGATCAAAGCTGGTTTTGGACTTCTTCTTGGCCAGCTTTGCTTGCCTAGCTTCAGACTTCAGATAGCGCTCTTTGTTGTGAATGACCTGTATGTACTGGTCAGTGCTGCTGTTCTGTGGTCACTGCTGGAGGCCAGAGACACTGAGTCTGACTCTGTCAGAGGGGTGTCCAGCTTTGGTCTTGTCTTGGCCTTCACATAGGACTCCATGTGCCTTGTCATCCCTGGGGACTGATAGTGTCTTCCTGGAGACTGGGAATGACACTGGTTCGAACAAGCAGAGAGTCTGCTCCTTTCACACTGGTCTGGAACAAGGATGTGACTCCAAATCTCCCCAGTCCCCTTCACAATCCTCCTCCTCATCCACTTCCTGCGCTCCATGTTGTCCTCGAGCAGAGTGGCTGCCCTTAGCCATCGGTAAGTGTCCCTCACCAATGTAGAACTGTGCCTGATGGTGGAGGTCAGAGAGAGAACGGGGCCGATGAGCCTTCCCCAGTGACGTTCTTCTCCTTCCTCTGCCCTCCTCCTGCTCATCCTCTTCACTCAGATGCTGCTCCACTGGGTGAGACCTGTGAGGATGTGGTTGGTGGTGAGCTGTGCGGGGGGTGGGTACGTTTCATGTTGCGTGGATACAGCTCTACGACTGTGCAGACTCCTCCATGAGGTAGTGACGTGGAATCCGAGTGGTTGAGCGCAGCAGCTTCTTCCTAGGCTCATGCTCGTTGACAATGACGTACCGGGTGGTGTGGCCCGCGCCGTCCCTCATAACTGTGTGCAGCAATGATTTCCTGCAGCCTCCACAGGGTGTATGGAGCGCTTGGTCTTCCTGTAGAGGGGGTCAGAGTGGATGTTGTCAGAACAGCAAGCTGCTGGGTTGAATGCCATGTGATGGTAGGACTTGGACTTGCAGGTACCGCTAGGGCCACCAAGAAATGGTGGAGGCCTGTTATGGAGAGGGACAACACATGACAATCAGTTTTTAAGTACAAGCGCTCAACTGATTTAGCAGTCAACTTTTCGTTCAGATGACATTAAACATTTCAAAAAAGCTGTCACCAGATACTTTGCAGAGTAGAGCGGTCTGCAGCTAAACGCATTGCAATATTCTCAGAGCTGTCTGCAGAACTCCTTGTGTGTTAAACCTCAACATTTTCACCTGGGTCGGTGCCGTAGGTCAGGCTCGCCACATGCCATGAGAAGTATAGGACTCCACCTGAGCTACAGTGTGATCAAAGATGACCACTAATAAAAACCTCTCTCCTCTGTTTTTTA